>NC_083107.1:81445684-81720684 GCF_949774975.1 Lagenorhynchus albirostris | reverse complement strand
TGACTAACAATTAAAGAACAAAAGATTACACATCTTTTGAATGAAATAGGTGAAAAAATAAATGAAAAATTCAAGATTAGTTTTTAAAATAATGTGTTCTAGATGTGCTCTGAAGTAACTACAGTTCCTCTCCTATGTTCCCTAGACCCTAACCCCGGAAGTCCCCCAAACGGACTGGTCTATCTCTAGGACTGTTTTTCCCCTCAGTCCCCAAAATACTGTCCAACAAACCTGATGAGTTTTCTCTGTTACCTGAAATCCTACCAACATCGTTTGGGTTATTAAGCACATTCTTCAGCAGTGTAACAACTTCTTTTTGAAAGTTAAGGATATGCCATTATTTAATACATACAAAAATGCTCAACCACATCTCTGCCCTTGGGGCTTCCCGGGCTGTCCGGTCCCTGGTCGGGGTAACATCCCGCATGCCCCGCAGCGAGGCCAAAAGAAAAAAAAGGAGAAAACGTTCAAAAAACAAACCAAAAAAAGCTCTTCCCTCCACTCATACGAGGGAGAAGAAGGGACTTGGGCACGCAGCCTTCTGCAGGCACACGGTAAACGCCTGCTGGACTAACGGAGGCGCCGTGAGGCCACTGAGAGAGGGACAGCAGGGACGCGCGGTGCCTGGGACAGCAGCGGATAAGGACGACATGGAGCAAAAAGATTATTAATACAATGGAAACAGAGACAAGCTTTGTTTTAAACATTTGCCTGCGTCCAGCCCTCACTCAGAAGAGGGTACACACCTCTGCTTCTGCTTTCTTTATCTAGCCTTCAAGGCTCTGCTAGAATTGAACTCTGTCACTAATGGTGTTTTTCCCTGCTAGCCTAGAACCAACCGCCATCAGAACACGATTCCTCTAAGAAAAAGTGTGCTGGGGTACAAATAAGTGTGTTATAAATAAGAGTCCCGCATGACTTCATTTCCTCCTAGGTGGTCAGTGTTTTTATATCCTAAATAGAAAAACATGCCAAAGTGAGCCCAGGAACAGAGCCTACAGAAAACACAGAGGGAGCCGCTTTCGCGCAGGCTGCACTCTTCCACCCGGACGACACTGAGACAGTTCGATAACTTACCCCCATATTTTCTTTTTGTATTTGTCTGCCAACTTCAGAAGAACTTCCAAGTAAGAATTTCTGCCTGCAGCTCCTGATGTAAATGGACAAAAAAATTTTAAGGTAAAAATAAAGGAATGGGTAAAATTAATCTGTCAATTAAGCGTTCTCAGAGCGAGGAACACAGCACAACGAATGGAAAGCGGCGCGCCATACCCGTGTCTAGAATATGCGGCAGCACAGCCACGACGCAGAGCTGGTACTCCTCGCACGCCTTCCTGGCGATGTCCTCGCTGAGGATCTGCGGGGCGCAGAAGACAGGGTGTTGGAAGGCCACGTGACACAAAGCCCAGAGGTAAGCTGGCGTGAGCACCGTCACTCTCGTTACGCGCAAAGCAACTCAAGAGCTAGATAAGCCTCTTCCCAAGTAACACTTCTGTGTGCGTTACAGAAACACCACGAGACGTTCTGTGAAGACTTCTGCTTTTATCCCTCAGCCATCTATCCGCAGTGGTGCTGAGGCATTTGTATATACACACGGTCAGAATACCTGCGCGTAGCCTGGCTACGACATTTAGTCGTTTGGACAGATAAAAAAGACACATTTACACGTATCATACATTTACATGAATTTGAGGCTCTCTGTGCCTGTGTCCCCATATTTAAAATGGAGATTAAAAACAGTATCTACCTCTAAGTGTTCAGAGGAGAATTAAATGAGAAAAGTCCACACAGACGCACCAGAACCGTGCTTGTCACATGGTCAGGTGCTCAATGAATGTTAGCTATTGTTTTGAGAGCGATACATGAAAGAATGGATTCGTTCTATCTTTAAGACGCTAAGGTACACTTCTGCTCACAGTGCGATTATTTTGGCACTAAAACTTATGAAGGGCAGCCATTTTCAGACAAGTTTTCCCCATCTGAAAGTACAAAAACACTCTAAAGAGAGAATTTTAAAAGAGAAGAGAAGAGCTTATTGGAAAAGACAGCAAGCTATTACTGCTTTAATATTCTCTATCACCAGCCTGGAAAAGCTTCCCTTGCTACAAGTGATTGAAGAGGTTTAATTACCTCAAGGAGCTCAGGAGGCGGAGCGTTATCAGAAAACAAATCAAGGGCCCGGGAAACGATGTCGGATCTCGTCCGCCCCCCATCATAATCCACAGGAGACTCGCCTTTCTGAAATATCTTGATTGTAGGAAATCCCCTAATCTATTAAAAAATATCAGAGTACAAATCAAATTACCATTTCGTAAGAAATAAGATCTTTATGGTTTCTAAAACTACCTTATAGGTAATTTAATGTAACAAAAATATTCCCTAGCCTGCATCGATGTGTAAGGGACAGCACACAGAGGTCTGTTAATCAGGGGGTTTTAACAGTCTCACTGCCAGGCTTAGCCGAATCTTATTCAAACCCTGGATATATACTTAACACAGTCTATGTGCTCTAGAACAAATGAACCAACTTCAAAAGCTGTACGAATAACCTGCGAAAGCTCGGGCTCACATTAAACACACAGGCGGTGCGATACTGAAAACAAAACTAAAAAGCCCCCAACAGTCTTGAGTGCCAGATTCACTTGTTGCAACAGTAAAACGATTTAATTGCGTCATTACAAAACGGCTAGCCTCCCCCCTCCCATGTCCTAGAGAGCCCAGGAGTACTAGATGGTGTAGCAGGTGAAAACACAGGGCACCTCACAAAGACATCAGCCTCGGAAGCACACGCACCTCGTATCGGCTGGCTAGAACCTGGTTAACGGTGGCATCCACAGCTGCGAGCTTCACTTTTCCTTTCGTTTGCTCTTTTACCTCTGTAGCTGCCGCAGCCCATTCTGGCTCTAGACTGTAGAAAAATACCTGCGCTTTAACAGTGTATTTTAACTGTAAGCACAAATACTTTAACTGGTGCGTGCATTTCTGCCCAATCCGGTTAAATCACACTTGGGAAACACTCTGTGTGTAGCTTTACGAAAGGCATGATGCCCCCTTCACATTCACTTCCTGGTCCTTCGTCCACCACGCCCCCCAAATCTGGATGCCGGCTCCCTGTTAATCACTGAAAATATGACGAGAGGAAACACTCGGCCCTAATGCCGATGTTTAACATTCATTCAGAGCCGGAGCTTTTGGGGAGGAGATCCTGGAGGTTACCTATGACCTGGTTCAGCTCTTTCAAAGTGAGCCACGTGGACAGACTAAAAGCACCTGACTTAAAAAAGCACCTGGTACAAAGCACTTACTTTTTGCAGTGTCCACACCAAGGAGCATAGAACTCAACCATCCAAACATCTTCACTGTCAAGAACACTCTTATCAAAGGTGTCGTCCGTCAGCTCAATCACGTCCTTCTTACTTGAACTGTCACTTCTACCCTGTCATTTGTGACATTAAACCTTAAGTTACAACTTGGCCAAAACGAACACTAATCCTATTCTAAATATACGTATAACAATAATCATTTCTACAACTTAAAAGTTTTGAGTTCTTATTTCAACTGAAAACTATTTTACTCAGATTGGGGACATTCCTTAATATTATTCTTTTTACTTGGCAAACAGTATTTACTTTCAAACAATTAGCAGTACAGTCAGTGTAATATGGAACGTGTATCTGAACTCCACCCCCTCTTCTATCTTCATTAAGAGAAACCTCAGCATGGCTCAAAGAACCACCTTAATAACACCATTCTAATTCAGAACAGCACTGGTTCATCCCAGGACATCCAGTTAGTACCTCTTCATAAAGTCCCTACCATTTAAGAAAGCTAAAAATAACATTTAATCCTTTTATCTTTTCAAAGAGTTTTCTTCAGTACTAAACCCATAAAGCAGTCAGAATCGATACAATGCTTTCCGCTGCCTGGGCCAAAAGCCGTGGGGGTAGGAAAGACAACTGTGCTCACTAAACGTCTAAGTCTGAAATAAAAGGCAAAATCATGAAATCTCTGGTAAGCTCTGAGTCTGTCTAAAGAAGCTAGTCTCACTGGCCTCCTGAAAGAGTGAAGGGCTGTGTGTACACACGCAGGCAGACCTTGGAGATACTGCGGGTTAGGTTCCAGGCCACTGCAATAAAGTGAGCATCGCAATAAAGCAACTCACATGAATGCTTTGGTTTCCTGGTGCACATAAAGGTTATGTTTATACTATGCTGTAGTCTAGTAAGTGTGCACTAGCATTATATCTAAAAGACAATGACCATACAGTAATTAGAAAATACTTCAGTGCTGAAAAATGCTAACCCTTATCTGAGCCTTCAGCAAATCATAACCTTTTTGTAATAGTAACACCAAAGATCACCGATCAAGATCACCATAAATATAATGAAAAACCCTGAAACATTGCAAGAATCTCCAAAATGCGACACAGTGAGCAAATGCTGCTGGAAAAATGGCACCCAGAGGCTTGCTCGACACAAGGCCGCCACAGACCTTCACTCTGTAAAAAGTGCAACACAACGAGGTGCCTGTGTGTACCAGGAAGAATTCAATGCCTTTTCGCAAGAACATAACTACGCCACATTTCACACACGGGAATCTGTAATACCAATCCAGAGAACAGGAATCTTCTTCCCTGTCCACTTATGTAAAGATGCCCAGGGATTTCAGCCCGACTGCCACAGACACGGGCCAGGAGGTCATCCAAATTTCATCCACGTTTGCCCAAAGCTGACCTGGAGGAGAGCTGGTCTCCCTCTCTCCACTTTGGAACTACAAACGCCATGGAAGCCAGATTCCCACTCCCACGGCCTGGGGCTCTTTCTCCCACTGTAGGCCAAACTCTTGTACTTCGGCCCTGGGCCAAGGAAGCCATCTCAGGCCGTGGTTCCCGGCCTGCGGCTGTGGCGGATGCCCTAGGACTGGCTATGGCGACAGTGATTCTGAGGGGCCACGCGAGTAGGCTGGGTGTCTGACTCCCTTTTGGAGGGAGTCAACCTCCTATTACTTTTTAACCGAAAGTCCACCAATTTAAAATATTTTAAGAAGTAATTATCTTCTACGCAGAGTTTACAGTCAGGCTTAAAGATCATGCCACATTAAAAACTGACATTATACACAGCCTTACTTGCTTTCCAGAACTATATCCACCACTCCTGCCTCCAAGGCGGCCCTTTACGAGCTGGCGCAGAGCACCGAGAGCAGCGTCTACGATGGCTTCACCAGTTCTGCCACCTACGGGAAGACAACGGGCCATCAGGTGAGCAGGGGCGGGCGGGCTGGGAGCCTACATCAGATGCTACCTGAAGACTTGAACCTTTACATACCTGTCAGCTTCATCTGATGTTCAAACAGACCTAACACCACGTGTATCTTTAAGATAGCCAGTTTCTTCCAGAATGTATTTCCTGCTAGACTTTACGCTGGGAAAAACTAAATCCTCTTCTTCAGTGTTAGGTTATTAGTGTGAACGAGGACATTCTGTTCACCCATAAATACCATCTACTATTGAGAACAGTTCACAAATGTTTACTGAATGTATAACACGTACACAGATGAAAAAGAAGGTTATCTAGTTAAGAGAGCAGGGGAAATTTCAAAGTACCAAATGAGGCAAATGGAAAAACTATTTCTGAGATAATAAGAAGTAGGATACGAGGGGTCCGAAGCTAAGAAACTGGAAAGCAATCCACTGTTTTCTACCTTGCTTAAAACACTTATTTGGGGCTTTTAGGTTCTGTAGCTGAACTTACTCCTAATACAGGAAGTAACAAGCCCCGTATTAAAGATAGTGACAATAGCCTTTGGAAGTTTACCAAAAACTATGTGCTCAAGAAGTTAGGGGACTATTAACTGACTCAGAAGAATATGGATAATATATGCCTTGAGACTATCTTCAGAGTTTAAAGGCAAAACTAACAAAATCTTTTTAGAAAGTTTCTTCTTTCTTCTCCTTTCTTAAAAATAGAGTTTTCTAATCAAACTGCCCAGGAAGAGATTAAAAACTTCTGAGAACGCTTCCGACTTGACATTAGAAAGAAAATACACAACAGCAGCATTCGGAGTGTGTTCAGATCATCCTGCACTACATCCTGGCTGAGATTACCAAGTATGTCACTTCCTGAGACAGAAAGGTAAGACCTCAACATAAAAACAGCCTCCTGCTCCTTATGTACTGCAGACACCTCCACTTTCTGAACCAGTGCCCCTTCCACCACCAATCTCCACCTGGAAATATACCAAATCAAGAAAAACACTAGGGGGACTTCCCTGGTGGCACAGTGGTTAAGAATCCACCTGCCAATGCAGAACACACGGGTTTGATCTCTGGTCCAGGAAGATCCCACATGCCATGGAGCAACTAAGCCCATGCGCTGCAACTACTGAGCCTGTGCTCTAAAGCCCACGAGCCACAACTACTGAGCCCACGTGGCACAACTACTGAAGCCCGCACGCCTAGAGTCCGTGCTCCGTAACAAGAGAAGCCACCGCAATGAGAAGCCTGTGCACCGCAACAGAGAGTAGTCCCCGCTCGCTGCAACTAGAGAAAGCCTGCGCATGGCAATGAAGACCCAACGCAGCCAAATAAATAATTTTTTTTAAAGTGAAAATATATAAAAAAAAAAGAGAAAAAAAAAGAAATACACTAGGGAAAAAGACAGAGAGGGTTTTCTCACTCTAGACCAAGGGTGAGCAAACTGTTCCTGCAAAAGACCAAACAGTAATTATTTTCATCTTTGCAGGCCATACTGCTGCAGCTACTCAATTCTGCTGTTTTAGTGTGAAAGTAGGCATAGACCATATGAATGAACAAGCGTGACCGTGTTTTGAAAAACTTCATTTACAAAAACAAGCAGCAGGACAAACGCTAACCCCTGCTCTAAACATTCCATTTTTACAAGTTAGCAAAATGAACAAATTATATTCCAAAGCAGAAAAGCAGGTGGTTAGTCAGAAAAATGAAACTGATCATTTTATGGAACTTTAGAGCTGGGGAGTCTAGGAGAAATGATGTGTCTAAGGCCTCATCCCCAAGTATTTTGACCCCCATCTTGGTGAGGTACCAACCACACTGACATTTACCAAGTTACATGCTTTACATGTACTATTTCAGTGAAACTTCCAGTAGCCTAAAACAGGTTTTCACATCCCCATTTTACAAGCAAGAAGCAGATCCAGAGAGATAAGGTATTCTGTTTAGCCAGCAGTTAAACCCAGGCCAGGCTGTCTTCAAAGCTCACGCTATAGTTTCTCTGCTCCCTTCACATTCCCTTTTCTGAGAATGTTTTCTCAATCCGCTGGATACAATGCAGGACACCAAGTACAGATAAGACAACAGTCACTTTGTTTTTATCGTGATGCTGATTCTCCCCACCTCCAACCCTGAAAACTTGTTCCTCTCACATAAAGCAAAACCTAAGATTTTAGACTCTAAGTTTAGTCACTTACATGCCCCTTGTAACAAAATCGTTTTTAAAAAAAGATCAAATGAGCCATAATTTAAACTTTAAATACATTACGCCCAATACTTTTATTGGACCCTGGGTATGGCTCAACTTAGCAATCCTGTCTTAAATATGATGCTTTGTGACATCTTAAATAACAGGCGATTCTGTAAAAGAACAGGGAATCTGAGCCAAGATGCTCTGCCCACTTGCCTCAGTGACTCACAGCAGATACAACTGACCACTGTCTATAAAATGAAGAACTTGTGGGACTTCTTTATTATCAATAGTTTAAAAGACTAAATAATAGCTTTAATATTCAGATACTATACATGTTTACAAGGCATAAAGATTCATGGGCAAAATACTCCATAGTAATAGCAATAGTTTAAACTGACTTCCAAATTACAGGACTCTTCTAGACCCGCCCCACAGTGAAGGGACGAGCAATCAGAGCAAGAAAACACTTGCAGATCTTTTCAAATATTAAGTAATTAAAGAAACTTATTAAATATTAACTAACTATAAAATATTCAGTAACTAGTATTTTTTAAAAACTGTAATGAAAAAGAGGGAAGCACGAAACATCATTACTCTCCCATTGCTAAGCCCGTGGGCCTAACCTAGTATAAACAGTAATAAAAAAACTTTTAACCTGTTTGACACATATTAAGTCTTTAGAGCAACCCAGAAGAGGTAGGAATTACTCTATACCATTTGACAGATAAGTAAATTCAGGCACGAAGAGGGTGAGAAACTTACAGGTAGCAGGGCCAACAGGTTATAGAGTCCCAGGTTCCCTATTTTCTACCTACCTGCTCAAATTAAAATTCCAACCAATGGAATGAAGTAATTAGGAAAAGTCCTTACCCTGATAATCTTCTGGTTGGTTTTTATTAGATCCAAAAATCTTAATGGTAGGAAATCCCTGAACGCCATATTGACCTCCCAGGGACTGATGTTTATCTGCGTCAACTGCACCAACTTTTACAACATCCTGTGGAAACATAAAAGAAATATCTATTTTTCTTTCAACCAGAGCAGATTCCACAAGAACCCATCATCTGATGATGTAGACTCAGAGACAAGATAGTAAAGGGCCAGGTTCCATTTGCCAACAGAATCAATGAGAACTTTAGCCTGGGAAACCATTCCTAAATGGAAAGCTGGGCAACATGCAAGTCAGCCTGTGAGGAAACTGTGCGGCTCCCAGAATTAGCACGGCTAAGCATAATTATGCCATTTAACTGGGCAACAGAATTAACAAAAGTAGACAAGATAAAAATTAGAATGTACAGTATCCCTTTGCTCCCTACATAATTTTGGCACCAGAACAAGAGTATTGGGCTTCAATATGCGAATTAACTTGCTATTGTACATTAAGTCCATTTGCTTAATTAAACTTATTTTAACAGACACAGGTGAATATGGACATCTCAGAAACTCACTTTTAATGCAGTTGCTACTTTCTTCCATTCTGGTGTTAACCTTTGGCAGTGGCCACACCTTTCAGGGGATGAAAACACAAAGAAGGCAACAGTTAAGTCCTGGATTCCCAGTTCAAGAAACGCTCACCAACAGTCTACTGAGTGACATGCACTGAGGGTGGGGACCTGCAGGGAGAAGAGCACTAAAAAAACATGATCGGTGACCTGAAGGAACTCACTGTCCTGATTTTACTAGGATCCTCTTTCACATCATAATAAAAAAGCTTCCAAATTACTGCTGAGTTAAAGTGTATTTAAAGAGTTTAAATAAACACTATCGTTCATAACTCTCTCCCTGAGTGGAAACTTTAGTGTTTATCTGGTCAAATGTGCCTCACGTGCGGTCCCAGTTGTATGGCTTAGCAAAGTGCAGGTTCTTGGGCCCCAAGAAACCAGAGTTCCTAGAGAAGGGGTTCAGGAACCTGTATTTTAATAAGTTCTACTAGCGACTCTTAAATCTATTAAGGTTTGATAGTCCCTGATCTAGCCCAAACTTTTCATTTTATAGATAACGCGACTGTTTTAGAGTCTAGATCCCCAGTGCCTAAATCTCAACGTTCTTTGGCCCCCACAGCAGCTTGTGGAGGTAGAAATGCACATGTAGTCCCAATTTAGTACGGCTAACAAGTGAAAAGCACTTGATACCGCAAGGTGGTGACAGAAGAACACGAATGAGTGACAGTCACATGAGCACAAGGAAAAATAATCTTAATCTTTTAGGTACCAGTACTTGCAAAGAATTATCGTGAAATATAACACACACAGAAAACTGCTTTTAAACATTATATATACAGAAATCTGTTATGTTTAAATCAGTCATCGAGGTTATAGGTAGCTGTATTATCTTCATCATTGTATAGTACCCATTGTATGAAGACAGCATAGCTAGTTTATCTATATAGGTGACTTTTTCCTTTTTTAAACAAAGTATATTTTCTTCTAATTAAGTCTCTAAGGAGCTAATGAGCCAATGCCACATGCCAGCACCACGATGAGCACTCTTCATACAGGACTTCATTTAATCAGCACAACCACCCTGCAAGCAGGCTTTGTCATTTTCATTTTACAGATGATGAAACAGAGCCTGAGAAGTTAAGAAACCCTCCCAATACCACCCAGTGACAAAGCTGCCTGACAGGTTTTCCTGGCTCCAGATCCCACATTCTTAATCACTATGTAACATCACCTTTCATAGGGGCTTAAGCTTAATCCAATATTTTATTTTATTTATTTTTGGCTGCATTGGTCTTCATTGCTGTGCACGGGCTTTCTCTAGTTGCGGCGAGCGGGGGCTGCTCTTCGTTGTGGTGCACCGGCTTCTCACCGCGCAGCCTCTCTTGCTGCGGAGCACAGGCTCCAGGCGTGCAGGCTTCAGTAGCCGTGGCGCACGGGCTTAGTTGCTCCACAGCATGTGGGATCTTCCCAGACCAGGGCTCAAACCCGTGTCACCTGTGTTGGCAAGTGGATTCTTAACCACTGCGCCACCAGGGAAGTCCAATCCAATATTTTAAAAGTCAGGATCTTTCAGCAAAACGTCCTGAAATGCTGATCCTACATACTACATATACAGTATGTTTTGCTATTTAGGTGAGCTACTTAGAAGTCCACAAGTCAAAATTTTACAGGACTTTGTGCCTCTTTAATTTCAATTTATTCTAATGAAATAAGGACTCAAATCGGAGATTGTCAGAGTATATACCCGCTTCAATTCCAATGTAAAGCAATGTAAAGACAGATCAAAATGCCACAAATATAAATATAGCAGCACACCCTGTAACTCAAGGGTTCTTCAACTGGGGTCTAAGAATCCCCAAAGGACTGGTGGATAAAAATTGAGGGGCTCTGTGAACTCTGATGGGGAAAGAAAAAATCCTCTATTTTCATTAACCTGTAATTGAAATTTAGGATTTCCTTCAGTTATAAACATTAACAACATATCACAGTTGGTTAGTACTTGTGACTGTCACAAATAAAAATCAGAGCTATTTTCTTATCACCACTACAGTTGTTGCAGGTATCTTTAAACATCATTTATGTTCATCACTGTTTCAGTATTATGGTAGCTAGCTGTTAGATGTTGGTATTTACGTTCCAGTAAATGAGTAGTACATAATCATATCAAGATTTATTTTGCTACTTTAATAATGTTATTCCAACATTTTAGGTTTCCTTTGTGATCCTATAGCCTTTATTTTATACACGTGTATTTGTTGGTTTTTTGTTTTGTTTCCGTTAAAGGTTTTAACTACATAAACAATACTGCATTTTGACTGCACAGATGACCCTTGAATAACATGGGGGTTAGAAGTGCTGACCCTCTGCAGTGGAAAATCTGCATGTAACTTTACAGTCAGCCCTCTGTATCCATGGATTCAACTAACAGTGGATTGTGTAACACTGCAGTACAAATTTGTTGGAAAAAAAAAAAATCCACATGTAAGTGGACTTGGCGCAGTTCACACCTGTGCTGCTCAAGGGTCAGCTGTATGAAACTGGGCACTATTAATTTCAATGGTAATTACAAGTTTGCTCCCCTCCCCCCCCCCGCCCCAGAAACAGATGTAAGGCAAGAGAAGAGCTTTTAAATCAAACCAAATTTTCTAATTACATTTTTGGAAGCAACCCTCTTCAAGAAACAAAATGGAGTCAACCACTGGTCCTTCCCTTTCCTTTGTCTGACATTCTCTCTGCATAAAATCAATTTCCCGGGCTTCCCTGGTGGCGCAGTGGTTGAGAGTCCGCCTGCCGATGCAGGGGACACGGGTTCGTGCCCTGGTCCGAGAAGATCCCACATGCCGCAGAGTGGCTGGGCCCGTGAGCCATGGCCGCTGAGCCTGCGCTCCGCAACGGGAGAGGCCACAACAGTGAAAGGCCCGCGAACCGCAAAAAAAAAAAAAAAAAAAAAAAAAAAAAAAAATCAATTTCCCTTCCATCTTCACCCCACTTACCTCATCATAAAGATGTATCTTCCTAAAATTATACGGGTTTTTTCCTTCCTTCTTTCTTGCAACTATTAGCTACTTCCACCATTTTTTTTTGTCATTGGCTCAATCTCTGCACCCTTTAACAGACTCAATCAACAGTTTCCTTCTCCTCTACCTCTTTTATTTATTTATATTTTGCCATTATGAGATCTATTCTTATTAGTATTACATGGATGTGTCCTCTACCTCTTAAACAATCAGTAAACTAGGTAAACGAGATGGCTGAATAAAATTACATTTTTATGTAGTATTTTTCTTAATTTTATAAAGTACCATAAATAACTGACAACTATTTTATAATACTTACCATGGAGCATAGAATTCTACAAGCCACAAACTATCACTCTGAATAACTTCTCGGTTGAAGTTTGACGGAGTTAATTCGATTACATCATCACTAGACGAATACAGACCATTAACTGCTATAAAGAGGGTACAGCTCATCAGACCTGGAGTAACAACAAAAAGCACACCATCAACATCAGGGTTCATGCTGACAGGAAATCTGGGCCACCAAAGTCCTTTTCAACTGACCAAGGCCCTTCACAGAGGACAGCCTGGGTCAGCTCTCTCCTAACCCCCTTCTCCCCAACTCCCACCCCCAGCCTGGCTGCTGCTGTAGCCCCTGGAATTTGAGTCCCCCCTGGTGCAGCGCTGAACAAGGGAACAGACAGCCCACACCCTCATCTCCTGAGCTGCCTTGGGACCAGATTTAAATACTCTTCTTAGTGCTTTTTCTACACTAACACCTTCATTCTGTACAACCACACTCTATGAGGCAGTACTATTATCACCGTTTCATGGGCAAGGGCACTGGAAAATGGGGAAGTTACATCTAGCTCTGTGACCTTGGATAATCTACATGGTATTTCTTGTGTTATTCAGTTGCAGTATTAGCACGCTATCTTTATTAAAGCTTATCGATGGGAAAAATAATTATTTGCCTCCCCTACTAGACTGTGACTCTCTTAAGGGCAATGATTGGTTAAATATTTTTCTTTCTACTAACACTATCCATGGCACATCATCAGGCGCTCACAGTGTTGCAGGATGAGCTCCGAAAGAATGTTCATGTGAACAACGTTATAAAGGAAGGACAGAGAGTCTGTATCATTAATAGCATAGTTTAGCCACACTGTGGACCAAGTGTGTTTTTGTTGCTACTCTGGGAACTTACATGCAGATTATAACAATTACATAGAAAAACAAGTTCTGAATATTTTAAAAACCCAAGTTTTCTGAATTGGTAATGTCAGAATTTTACCTCCTTTAAATTTGTCTGTGTATGTATACACAGACACACAACATAAATTATATATGTTATATATGAAATTTTATAAAATATATAATTTGCTTTCTAACTGCATTGTCTAATATCTTCAGAATAATGCTAAATAACAGAACGTTTTTTACTTTAATAGGTATATTTTGCCATTTGCTAGCTTTTGGGTTGAAACAGATAAACTTAATGATATTAAAGAAATTTCTATTACTTTCTTTTCAACATCTATGAAGATGACCATATAATTTCCTTCTTTTAATCTCTTGATGCAAAGAATTATAAGAGACTCACCTGTCTTCTAAGAAAGCATGTGTGTATATGCCATCTTAGTTTCACATGCTTACTTTGTAAACAGAATTTGGAAGATTTCAAGTGGAACTTTTTGAACAACCCAATGGTAAACTTCTTCTGGAATAAGTGTATACTGGTGTTAATTGTTCTACTGCTAAATCCTCCACCTTATACTTACAAGGCACTTTGAATTTTTAAATCACTTTCAAATGCATTGGATCCACTTGATTTTTCACAGCACTACTAACGAGAACGTGGGAATCATCCCTATTTTGTAAATAAGGAAACAAGGGCAGATAGAGAGCAAGTGGCCCGTCAGTGGTCACACATATAACTGGGAGAGCAGCTCCCTGACTTCTACTTCCAAGCTCTACCCATTAAACCATGTTGTCTTTTCAGTGTTCAAGATAAAAATGTTCAGTATGCCATGGGCATGAATAACAATGACACTGTTTGAGAACACTGCATCTGAATGATAGACATGACTAGTATTGCAGGAACTTAACTGTGGACCCTACTAAGGGTGATGTGAAGCCACTAAGGGTTACCATGCAGGGGGTAGGATCAGACTTGCTTTCTATAGAGTATTCTGGCTGCAGTGTGGACAGTGGATGGAGAATTATCAGGAGAGCGGTTTCACATAAACCAGGGGAAAGACGGAATGAGCAACAGTAACAAAGGCTACTGGGAGGTGAAGTAGGAACGACTGCAAACTGTCCACTGGATATAATGACAGAGAGGTCACTGGGGTCCCGGGCAGTTGAGGTACAGTAGTGAAAGTAAGCAGCAGTCAGGCTGCACAGGGCTGGAGAGAGCCAGAGGGGACAAGCTGTGAAAATCACACAATAACTCTTTAAACAAGTTTCTTAGAAAGAGCAGGAGACAGTAAGAAAATGGGGGATAGAAGGAAGCTTTCTTTTTAAAGATGGGAGTGAGCTGAGCACAAAGTGAAGAAATATGTGGAGGGAGAGGCTAAAGTACAGGGAATAATGTAACAAAATGCCTGAATTAGGAGGCTGGGAGGGAACCCAGAGTCAGTGACGGGGGTAGCTTGCAACCGAATGACCTCGTCTTCCATCTCAAGAGGTGGGAAAGGGATGGAGGTCAAGCCAAACAAAGCGAGCCTCCCTTGCTAACTGCTGTGCAACATGGCAGCCGCTGGCCACACGTGGCTGCCCCAAACTGAGGTGTGCTGTAGGTGTAAACAGCACACCAAATCACAAAGACTTGGTAGGGGAAAAAAGTAAATTATCGCATTAACATTTCTGATATTGATTTCCTCTTGAGGTGATATTTTAGATATACTGGATAAATAAATATATATTAAAATTAATCTCACCTACTTCTTTTTGTCTTTTTAAATGTGGCTACTAGAAAATTTAAAATTACATACAAATTTGGCACTGTATTTCTATTGGATGGTGCTGCAGGGAAGATTACAGAGTTTGACATATTTATTAAAGCAAGTAAATCAAGAACCTAAGCAGAGACAGTCCTAATTCTGAGTAAGCGTGAGAGGAAGACTGGGCTTAGGAAATCCTCTATGGAGATCTACTACGTTTAAAGACGTTTATCTTCTTTAAAAAAAAAATCCGTAGGAGTTATTAGTTTTTCAGTATACTGAGCTCCTTGTGAAAGTTTCAAAAATGAGAAAAGCCAAAAAAAGGAAAACTATCAACAGTCCCACCAGAATGAACTATTAATATTTTGGTGGGTACTCTTAACTAACACATCTACACTATACAGAGGCCTAAAAATTTATATAAATGTGATCTTACTACATACATTCCCTTCTGTAACCTTTTTTCACTCAAAATAAGTTACATTTTCTACATAAGTAATTATGGATTACCCATTACCCCCCATGTAACCATTTTTAATGGCTGTATCATGTTCCTAATCCACTACTGACATAATTTGATGGTCTCCATTTTCTTCTATTAACAGGCCAATGCTAAAAATTCTAATACTTCTTCCCTCCTCAAATAAATATGATTTCTTTAAGAGAAAATCTTACAAAGGGAATGGGGTATGGCTGACATTCTGATATATGTATCTGTCCAAGTACCCTCCAAAAACTGCCGTCTTAACTAAGAATAACACGTACACAGCACTGTGGACCAGTAGCTCATCTACTCTGTGTGGTGTGTATCGTCACGCCCATTTTTAGCACAGGACATGGAGACCAGAAAAGGTAACTTGCCTAAGGCCACATAATTAGAAAGAGTACCTTGCTATGCAACCCCAAATTTTAACCAAAGGGCTGGAGCCTACAGAAGTATAACCCCAGGAGGGGCATTCTATGGCCTGTGGCAGGAGAATTACCTTCTTTCCTTCCTCATGCCAATCAGGGACAGCAATAAACAATGAACTCTCCTCCTCATGCTGTGTCAAGCAGGCCGGAGTCATCAAAGGATGAACCATGACTGTTTACCTCAGGAATGGGTCTCCTTTCTGTACAAAGATGGTCATGCCTAATGACACTCAGTAGGACATGAACTTGAGCTTTTTTCCCCCCCTAGGAAGGGGGCTGGACTTTTCTTATCTATAAAGTGGCCTGGTTCTCACAGGAGCATTCCCTCCTCATAAATGGCTGTCAGTGGAAATGTCCTGATAAAGGTTCAAGACCTAAGTTCCTTAGAAGGCAGTAAGACCTAGCAGGGTTACAAGGAAATCAAACATGCTACTCAGAAAAGCATTAGAAGAGGTACAAATTCCAACAGCTGAAAAGCAGTCAGCAACTACCCCCACAAAACCCCTCAGCCCACTTAACATGATAAGTAGGTCAAGGCTGACCAATACTGTTCTGTTTCTAAAACTCACATGGCCATTCCACTCGCTGATAACGAGCACCGAAGGGAAACCGGAACACCCAAGGGTCTAGAATCTATGTGAGCAGATGATTTTGCCATCTGTGGCCTCCCATGATTCCTCCAGGGTAGTAAAGGATGTTATAAATCCACGTCACTAACATCTCCGTCCCACACCTGCTAGCAAGAGTACGTGGTCCCAAAGCACTCATCCAGAAACCGAGAGGGCGCCCCAAAGGCTGACTACATTTATTATAATAATGAATTAATTGTAAGAATCCTACACTCTTCCACAGCCCTGTCTGAACTCACTCGCAGGCAACTGAACAGAAACTAAGTTCTTTCCCCCTCATCTATTCTCTCTACGGTAATACGGCAAATATTTCTAATACGGCAAATATTTCGATCTTGTTTACTCTCTTTGGACATATAAATTCCTTAATCCTGAGAACAACCCTATGGAGTACTAGCCCAGAGTGGTTAAGTAACTAGCTCCCAGCCACACAGCTAGTAGATGCGGGGGTGACGGAGAGGTGGGACTCAAGCCCTGCTATCTGGATCCACAGTGTTCAGGTATCCACTGTCAGAGCACCTTGGCTGGGACCAAGGGGAGCCCAGGAAGGAACGGGATCCTCAACCACACTACTGTAGTCTCTAAAACTGACATTTACGTAAGTCCAGAAAGTCTGGGTTCAATTTGGTTGTTAGAAGTGCAACCACATTTAAAGTGCTCTTGCATCGTAAGACCCACTTTAGGAAGGATTTATTTCAGGACCGGGTTTTGATAGTTCAGGTTTTTTACAAGTGGGAATTCCATAAAACAGGTGGTGAGGACAACTTTCAGTGTGAGAAGCCCGTGACTCTCCCGCACACACTCGAGGCCCAAAACAAGGTCCCCCTGCTAGGTGGCCCCCCAGTACCCAACCTCGGCCAGGGATCAGCCATAGCCGGTCTCTGGGGCTCAAAGGCAGCTCCCGGCCTTCGCTCACACCCGGCCCGCCCAACGCCGCCCCTTCACCGGAGCCCGGCACTGGCCACTCGGCCCCACGCTCGGAGCTGTCCCAGGCGCCCTGGGTTCGAGCCCGGTCTCGAGGCTTCCGCCTCCGGCCGCGCTCGCGTACACGCTCCTCCTGGATGGGAGGAAGTCGCCCCCGCCAAGGGCGCCCTCATCTCCCCACGCGCCCCGCACTTCTGCCCGAGGGCCCGCGCAGGGGGCTCCGGCCAAGAGCAGCCCCAGTCCCCGGAGCTCCCCCACCGCCCCAGGGGCTTCCCCTACTGCGTCCTCCGCGTGGGCCGGGCCAGCGACCCTCCCCGCCAGCGCGGGCCCGGCCAAGGCCACGCACCCGCTCGCTCCCCCGTCCGCGGCCCGCCACGGGGGTTCCTGGTCTCCCAGGCTGCCCCTCCACCCGCCCCGGACGAAGAGGCCTGCGCGTACCAAGCACCAGGCGAGCCATGCCGAGGTCCGGGGCCACCGCGCAGTCCAGCCACCGCCTCGTCCAGCCACCGCCTCCCCTCCGCCGTGCCGCGCCCCCGCCGCCTCACGTCCAGTCCTCGGCCCGCGAGGCAAACGCGGGGCGGTGCGGCAGGGGAGGGCCGGAAGACGTCCCCAAGCCGTGGCCGCGGCTTATTGGTCCCGACAGACTTCTCTCATTTGCATAGCCAATGGGAGGCAGCCGGGTAGAGGTTACCGGTTTGGGTTTTGAGGGGGCGGGGCGAGCGACGGAAGGAGGGACTAGCTGGGGGCGGGGCAGGCCAGCCCCTCCATCCCGCGTGTCCCTCACATACCTACGGTGGCTCCTGGGCTCTTCGTCCTTTTCTCTCCAGGAGTACAGTACTTGGTTTACCTCTCTGATCCTTAGGATTCTCTCTTTTACCACTTGTTTCCAACGAGACCGTTTCCAACCCTCATTCATCCCTTGTTCCCCCCCACCCCCGACCCTTATCCTCTTTGTCTCTAGGGAGGATAAGTTTCTTTGGGCCCTCAGTACATCTACGACCTTATCAAATGACATATTAGTTTTTCCTGTGCCCGAACTAGTATTCAGTCATAAAACACTTGCTAAACACATACTGTATATAACATAATTCAACAAGTATTTATTTTGTTGAATTACTTTAAAAGTTCCCACGACCAGGGCACAAGACTGCAAAGCTTTTCACAGACAGGCACTCAGTTCTCTGTAGAAACCCTGTGGGGCTTAAGCTTCAGAGCTCCTAACTTACAGGGTTTACTTCCTCACCCGAGAGGGGCCCTAGCAATGAGTTCACACGGTCATGTGTTTTGCAAAATATGCAAAAGTGAAATATTTTAAGCACAGCAGGCTAAGACTTCAATATCTTTCCACTGTGATTTCCTCTCTGACATTTAGAGCGGACTCGAGCATTTTCTTTTTGTATTACTAATGGTATATTTCTCTGTAGTGCTTAATGCATAAAACAGCTCTGATTCTGGCGAAAGCATTTATGGGGTCTGGGAGTAGTGGAGACTGGTAGGGCTTCCTGGAGGAAGCGGCACTAGAGCTGAGTCTGGAAGGAGGAGAAAGTCATTCAAGGCACAGAGAGCAAAGGGAGCAAAGGGAGTGAAGAGGGCACAGTGGGGTGAACTGGCACCATGAAAAGGAAGCTGGCAACAAAAGCCAGATGAAGGGGTGGTGCTGGGGGCTGTGTGACATGGTGAGACATTAAGATCATATATAGACTGAGTGATGTAGATGCCTGAGTTTTGTTTTTTTAATAAATTATTTATTTATTTATTTTAGGCTGCATTGGGTCTTCATCACTGCGCACGGCCTTCTCATTGCAGTGGCTTCTCTTGTTGCGGAGCACGGGCTCTAGGTGCGCAGGCTTCAGTAGTTGTGGCACATGGGCTCAGTAGTTGTGGCTCGCGAGCTCTAGAGCACAGGCATAGTAGTTGTGGTGCACAGGCTTAGTTGCTCCGCGGCATGTGGGATCTTCCCGAACCAGGGCTCGAACCCATGTCCCCTGCATTGGCAGGCAGATTCTTAACCACTGCACCACCAGGGAAGCCCAATTCCTGATTTTTGATTCTGTAAGATGTCTTTGGGTTTATTGATGCTACTATAAAATCTAGGCTTTGGTGTGTTGGGGTAAATTTTAGGGAAAACCTTAAAATCTCAGTGGCTTTTACCATAATGGTTTGTTTCTTGCTTTCATTAGGGAGCAGATTTCCATCTGGGTCCTCCCATCTTACAAAGAAACTGTCTTCTAAAAATGCACTTTCAGGGCTTCCCTGGTGGCGCAGTGGTTGAGAGTCCGCCTACCGATGCAGGGGACGCGGGTTTGTGCCCCGGTCCAGGAAGATCCCACATGCCGCGGAGCGGCTGGGCCCGTGAGCCATGGCCACTGAGCCTGCGCGTCTGGAGGCTGTGCTCTGCAACGGGAGAGGCCACAACAGTGGGAGGCCCGCATACCACACACACACACACACACACACACACACACACACACACACACACAATATATATATATATATATATATATATATATATATATATATATATATATATATATATAAAACCTTGTTATGGACTGAATTGTGTCTTCCCCAAATCCATAATGTCAAAGCCTTAATCTCCAAATGACTAAATTTGGAGATAGGGTCTTTAGAGAGGTAATACAGGTTAAGTGAGGTCATAGGGGCTGCGCTCTAACCCGATAGGACTAACGTTCTCATAAGAAGAGGGAGAGATACCAGAGATGCATACAAGGCCACGTGAGGACACAGTGAGAAGGCGGCTGTCTACAAGCCAAGGAGAGAGGCCTCAGGAGAAAGCAACCCTGCCAGCACCTTGATCTTGGACTTCCAGTGTCCAGAACTGTGAGACAATAAACATCTGTTGTTTAAGCTTCCCAGTCTGTGTTACTGTGAGCAGGCTCATACAAACATATGCTAAAAAAGAGCGCAAATCTTTAAAGGTAAGAGTTCCTTGACATTTTTGTAAAGCAAACATCCCATGTAATCAGCACCCCAGAAAAACCCCTAACACCCCCTTCAAAAGGTAACTAATACCATGAATTATCATCATAGATTAGTTTTGTCTGTTTTGGCACTTTGTTTTTTTTGATTTTGTTTTTTTTTGCGGTACGTGGGCCTCTCACTGTTGTGGCCTCTCCCGTTGCGGAGCACAGGCTCCGGACGCGCAGGCTCAGTGGCCATGGCTCACGGGCCCAGCCACTCCGCGGCATGTGGGATCTTCCCGGACCGGGGCAAGAACCCGTGTCCCCTGCATCGGCAGGCGGACCCTCAACCACTGCGCCACCAGGGAAGCCCTGTTTTGGCACTTTATACAAGTGTGATCAATCAGTATGTACTATTTTGTGTCTGGCTTCTTTCATCTAGTGCTATGTTGGTACGTTTCATCCATGGCATGGCTGGTTGTACCCCGTTGTTTTCTGTTGTTTTTTGTTTTTTTGGCCGTGCCTTGCGGCTTGCAGGATCTTAGTTTCCCAACCAGGGATTGAACCGGGGCCGTAGCAGTGAAAGTGCCGAGTCCTAACCATTGGACCGCCAGGGAATTCCCTTGTTGTACCCCATTGTATAAACAGCCCACGGTGTACGTGTTCTTCTGATGGACGCTTGGGTTGTTTCCACATCACGTCGGCAGGTTGACACAGTGAGGTATTTAAAAGACCAGACACACGTTTCCCTGTCAATGCCCCAAGGTATTTTCAAGGTGTTGCTGAGTGTATGATTGTATTACAGTTTAAATCTCAGCTCCAACAATATATCTCACAACCACAAACTGTTTAGTAGGCCTGGGGTCACTTAATAAGTACTACTCAGGACCGAACAGAATTGTGGTAAATTAAGACAAAAAGAGTCAGCTAGTCTATGGCGTGAGGTATGTTGCTGCTTCCCTCAGCTATGCACTGAAGGCCAAGTGTGGGAATATAGAGAACACTGGTTCAGCCATCAAAAGGTAGGTTTATCAGTACACTTTGCTATCATCTAGAACATTCTGGCTCTTCTTTTTTTTTTAAATTAATTAATTAATTAATTTTTGGCTGTGTTGGGTCTCTGTTGCTGCACGCGGGCTTTCTCTAGTTGCAGTGAGCGGGGGCTACTCTTCGTTGTGGTGTGTGGGCTTCTCACTGTGGTGGCTTCTCTTGTTGTGGAGCACGGGCTCTAGGCACGCGGGCTTCAGTAGTTGTGGCTCGGGGGATCTAGAGCGCAGGCTCAGCAGTTGTGGCGCATGGGCTTAGTTGTTCTGAGGCATGTGGGATCTTCCCGGACCAGGGCTCAAACCCATGTCCCCTTCTTTGGCAGGTGGATTCTCCACCACTGCACCACCAGGGAAGTCTCTCTGGCTCTTCTTAGGGCTTTGAATCTAAAAGCTAAAGTACAAAGAAGGCTTTGGTTACAGGTGTAAACAAAGGAAAATTCACTGTTCACTCACTCTTTCACTCATTCCTTCCTTCACTCATTCATTCGACAAATATTTACTGAATATCCCCTTATTTCAGGCACGGTGGTAGGTCCTGGGGATATTAACATGATGAAGAGATGCTCCCTGCCCGAAGGAGCTCACAGTCCAATGAGGGAGGCAGGTCAATAAAGAGCTACAGTGAAGGTACATACAAGGTATATACAGTAAGTCCTCTGGGATCATGGAATAAGCCAGCAATTTGCTCTGCTTGAGGGAGTCTGATGTGGAAGAGAGTTCCTGGTATGGCAAGGAGATGTTCCAGAAGAGGGCAGGTTCATGACCAAAGGCACAGAAGTGGAGAAGTGCATGGTGTGTGGAGAAACCTGACCAGCCCTCCGTTGCAGGTTGACTGGGACCAGTCTCAACAGCTACACTTTTATCAACACTGTGAGTTTTAAGAACAAGAGATTAAAGCATTTTACATAACTAAATTTCTCGAATTCGAGAACTTTGAGCCCACATTCTGTGTGGCTCTTTGGGCACTCAGCAAATAAGCATGGAGCATTCAGCGTTGGGTGACCAAGATTGGAGACAATTTCAAAAAGTCCTGCCGACTTTGGCTGGAGGCTGAGCTGATCAAACACCAGCCCTGGGCCACTGTTCCCGGAAAAGACAGAAAGGACAGCAATAATATTGTTGAAGTACCGCAGGCTCCTCTTCTTGTTCTATCCTCAAAGGCTTGATCACCAACCAGAAAAGAAAAAGACAGATGATTTAAGGAGCAAGGGAGGACTGTCCAGAAACCCTGATTTTTTTCTAGGACAGTAAGCAGAATTAATAACTCAAATTCCCACCATGCTTCATATAGTTAATAATAATTATTATAATAATAAATAAGTAATAGGTGATAACTTTGTATGCACTAGCGCCAGAATTTTTTAAAGCAGGGGTAGTGATGTTGATGAATAAACTGGACATTTCTTTTCCTTTCATTTCCTTATAATTTCCAGCCCCGCACACTCAGTTATTGTCATTATTGCTTGTCTGCCCTTGTCCGTCAATCCCAAGTTCCTGTAGCACATTTTCCATCCTTAGAGGAGAGGAGAGGAAGGCCGTGGGGCTGGATGAGAATAAGTACCTCTAGGGGACATTCTCATGTGTGTGTTACATTTGCTCAGAAGTGAATGAAATGAAAGCCCTGAGGAAGGAACCGGAAAACCATCTGACTTTTCCTCCTCTGACACCGGGGGAGGGTCTTTTTTTTTCTTTCTTTCTTTCTTTTTTTTTTAACTAAAGTATAGCTGATTTACAATGTTGTGTTAGTTTCTGGTGTACAGCAAGACAATTCAGTTATACATATATATACCAGTGGAGGGTCTTACCAGTCAGTGAAAGAAGAGAAAGGTGTTCCAGGCAGGGGGTGTGGCATGAGCAAAGGCACGGGGGCAGGAAAATGCATGGCCTTCTCTCTCAGCTGCTGGATTTTTTCTGAAGACTGTACACATGCATGTCTTATAATCATAGTCACTATACATTGGTTGCTTCGTAGGGGTCAAGCATGAGGTTAAGTTCACAACCTTCATTAACTTAGGAAATCTGCCCCCAAACGACTCTTCCCACCTTTTCATCCTTTATGGACCTGCTTACACTTCAAGTCTTCAGAGGCCTTTCCTGACCACACCTTTAAAATCCCCACCATCTTCCATCTTTAAAGCCAACGACGTCAGGCCATGTCCTTCTTGTGTCACTTCTCTCTGTTTCCTCTCTCCTGTCCCCATCTCCCACTTTTAAGGACCCTTGTGATTACAGGGCCCATCCAGAGAATCCAGGACAATCTCCTTGTTTTAGGCTCAGCTGATCAGCAACACTTAATTCCATCAGCAAACTGAATTCCCCTTTGCCGCGTCATGTAGCGTATTCGCCAGTTCTGGGGGTTGGGACATGGACATTTTCGGGGGTCCATCATCCTGCCTACCATAAGAGGTTATCACAGTTTGTAATTATTTATTTGTTCTCTTCCTTTTGTCCTGTTTGTGAAGTCCATGAAGGCAGGTTCTGTGTCTTTGATGCTTCTGCTGTACCACCGTGCCTGGCAGCCATCCTGTGATGAAGTGACAACTGTGTCCCCAGTGGAGGAGACGGAAGTCGGGTAGGTGGAATACCGTGCCTGAAGGCCCACAGATGACCAGAGGACCAGGAGGTCCCCACCGAGCTTGCATGTCTCCAGGCCTTGCACCGCACTCCACGCTATCCTGGGGCTCCGGATGCTCTAGGGAGTGTCTCATTGCCTGGGCCCAGCCCCCATGACCTTCCACGTCTGAATTCTCCCTGGAACCCCAGCCTCCCCTCTGGTCTCCCCAGTTGTCCACTCTACTCACAGCCCCTAGGACTCTCATGCAGTCCTGACATCCCACGTACTGTTGGCTCTGCTGTGGGCATTCTTCTCCCCGCACTGTTGCTTAATTAGTTCTATGCATTTTTCCAAATTCAGCAAAGACCACCCAGAAAATGACAAGTGTTGGCAAAAACATGGAGAAATTGGAATCCTTGTGCACTTCTGGCGGGGATGTAAAATGGTGTAGCTGCTCTGGAAAATAGTATGACAGCTCCTCAAAAATTAAACATAGAGTTACCATATGACCCAGCAATTCCACTCCTAGGTATGTACCCCAAAGAATTGAAAACAGACTTAAACAGACACGCCAATGTTCTTAAACAGTGTATGCCACTTTTCACTACAGCATTATTCTCAGTAGTCAAAAGGCGGAAATGACCCAAGTGTCCATGGATGGTTGAATGGATACATAAAATGTGATATATCCATGCAATGGAGTATTATTCAGCCTTCTAAAGGAATAAGATTCTGATACACACTATAATATGGATGAATCTTGAAAGCACTTATGCTAACACCTGTATAATAGTTATACGTATCAAATAAGCCAGACACAAAAAGACAAGTTATATGATTCCACTTGAATGAAGTACTTAGTCAAATTCATAAAGACAAAAAAGTAGAACAGAGCTTTCCAGAGGGCAGAGTCATGGGGATTGTTTAATGGGTACAGAGTTTCTGTTTGGGGAGATGGAAAGGTTCTGGAGATGGATGGTGGCGATCGTTGCACAACAATGTGAATGTACTCAATGCCACTGAATCGTGTACTTAAAATGGTAAATTTTATTCTGTGTGTATTTTACCACCGTAATCAAACAAACACAAAGAGAAGCTATTCTCCTGGGCCCCCAGAAGGCTTCTCTGGATCAGAACAGTATAATGCGCCATGTTCTTGTCTGGCCCCTCTGCTAGCCAAGTGCTCCTGGGGGCCAGTGACAGCACCTGGGACAGTACCTGCCATAATTAGGGCTCTAGTATGTATTTTATTTTAATAAAAAAGAAACGAGCAACCCTCACGCCAGCGCGTTTTTGGAAGCCTGCTCGGGTACAGCAGGCTCCATGGAGGGGCGCGTGTCTGTGGGGAGCCTTGTGTTCGTTCCACATCCCAGGAGGATAGCCAGGGCTCTGCGATATTTAGCAGGGAGTGATGACCTTGCCTCTGTTTCTCCAAGAGGACCAGGTAAATTGGAACAGAGAGCACAAGGGTCATGGAGGGCCATCTTTCTTAGAAAGGGCCCTTCTCAGCACCATTTCTGTCCAGACACATAGTGTCAGTCTCCACCTGGGAGGCGACAAACTCCATCATCCTCGCCTTGTGGAAGCTGTGATGGCCGCAGGTGCTCCCAAGGGGCAAAAAAGGGCAGTGGCCTTGAACTTAGAGTGAAGGGAAATGAGGGGAATTAAATTCCTACATCTGGGGATGAAAAGAATGACTTTCTACGCCCAGAGGAAAAGGACCTCACTGTAATTCAGAGGCAGCAGCATATTTAAGGGGAACATGCGTAAAGAAAAAATGTTTAAAGAAAAAAGGTGTAAAGTGCAGGAGTATATGCACTTCAACAATGTGATTTTTGATGGACTGTTTAATGGCCTTTCTTATGAATGTACCACCATGTATGTAACTCGTTCTCTGTTGTCAGCCATTCTGTTGGTCTACCCCCGCTCCCCTTTTTGTTTTGCTGTTATAAGTGAGGCTGCACTGACCATGGTTCTCGTTATTAGAACTTGGTTATAAGCAACATGTGACTCAAGCTGGCTGAAATAGAATAACGGCTCTGTAAGTGAAGGACATGCACGGTCTCAGAGCCCGAGGGCAGGGATGTAGCCTGTTTTCAGGAAGACTAGAAGCAGAAAGTGAATGTCCTCAACTGAGACGCTAGCCCATTCCTCCCTGATCTCTTAACGCATCTGCTTCCTTCTTCTATTCAGTTCACATGGCAGAGGACGACCACTGCACTAGTCACTGAGGGCTGCCATAACAAAGGACCAGAAATTTAAGACAAGACAAATTTATCTTTTCACAGTTCTGAGGCTCGAAGTCTGAAATCGAGGTGTCAGCAGGGCAGTGCTCTCTCTGAGACCTGTAGGGGGAGCCCTCCTCGCATCTTCTAGCTCTGAAGTTTCCTGCAGTCCTTGGCGTCCCCGGCTTTGGGGATGCATCGCTCCAGCCTCTGCCTCCATCGTCACATGAGTTCTCCCTGTCTGTCTGTGTCTCTTCCCCTCTTCTTTTTTTTTTTTTTTTTTTTTTGCGGTACGCGGGCCTCTCACTGTTGTGGCCTCTCCCGTTGTGGAGCACAGGCTCCGGACGCGCAGGCTCAGCGGCCATGGCTCACGGGCCCAGCCGCTCTGCGGCATGTGGGATCTTCCCGGACCGGGGCACGAACTCGTGTTCCCTGCATCGGCAGGTGGACTCTCAACCACTGCACCACCAGGGAAGCCCTCTTCCCCTCTTCTTAAAAGGACACCAGTCGTGTTGGATTAAGGGCTCACCCTACTCCAGCATGACTTCTTCTTAACTAATTACACCCGCAAAGACCCTATTTCTAAATAAGATCACTTTTGAGGTCCTTGGTTTGAACTGCAACATATTTTTGAGGGGATACAATTCATCCCATAACAGCCACAGTATAGCTCTTAAATTTTGACATTTTTCCCATTTAACAGACCAGCCAAGAATGAACACAAATTTGTAAGTCAAATTCCAACTTTCTGGAGACAGAAACCTGATAGGAGTGGGTTAAATGCCCAGTTAAGTCAACAGTGCCCAGGCGGATGGAGCGTAGCTACAGAGACCCTCTCTCATGACTGAGAGAGAAGGGCAGCTTCCAGGAAAAAAGAGGTCATTGGTGTCCATCACAAACATTCTGCAATACAGGTTTTTAAATTGCATCACCAGACTATTTCCTCAGGCTTCACTCTTAGTGAATCATGAGCCCTTCCACCCTCCAATGTTTTATTATTAAAAATTTCAAACAGATAGAAATGTCAAAAGCATTTTCCAGTGAACACTCACATACCCACCCAAGTTCTACA
Source organism: Lagenorhynchus albirostris (assembly GCF_949774975.1). Classification (NCBI taxonomy): domain Eukaryota; kingdom Metazoa; phylum Chordata; class Mammalia; order Artiodactyla; family Delphinidae; genus Lagenorhynchus; species Lagenorhynchus albirostris. Next base: position 81,693,573 of record NC_083107.1, on the reverse strand, counting down.
ATAATATTTTACTGTATTTGCTGTATCTCACAACTATTCACTAATCCATGATCATTTTAAGGCTCTTGATTTATATCGGTAAATTGTCTTCTGGACAGACCCTCAATCAGTTTACAGTTCTATCCGTAGTATGAGAGTGCTCGCTACAACTCATTTCTAAAGTTCTCAAAGGAATATATTTCCAAGCGTTAGAATTTCTGATACTGACCACAGTTGGGTAGACATTTAAGGACTGAGAAAGAAATTTTAAAATAACTTTTTATTTGGAAAAAACTTCAAACTCACAGACAAGTTGCAAGAATAAAAATAGGGGCTTCCCTGGTGGCGCAGTGGTTAAGAATCCACCTGCCAATGCAGGAGACACGGGTTCAAGCCCTGGTCCGGGAAGATCCCACGTGCCGTGGAGCAACTAAGCCCATGCACCGCAACTACTGAGCCTGCGCTCTAGAGCCCACAAGCCACAACTACTGAGCCCGCACACCACAGCTACTGGAGCCCGTGCCCCTAGAGCCTGTGCTCCGCAACAAGAGAAGCCACCGCAATAAGAAGCCCGTGCACCACAATGAAGAGTAGCCCCTGCTCACCACAACTAGAGAAAGCCCACATGCACAACGAAGACCCAACGCAGCCAAAAATTAAAAATAAATGAAATAAATTTAAAAATACATATATAAAATGAATAAAAATAGTACAAAGTTTCCCGTGTACCCTTTTCTCAAAGTCACCTGTTATTAACCTTTTAACCAATGTGCTTTATAAGTTGTTCTCTTTGTATGTGTGCGTTGTGTATATGTGTGGTTATTCTCTTACACAGCCATATAACTGATGTCAAGTTCAGTCAATTTAACATCGATACAATACTTCATCTAATGTATCATTTTGTTAGTTGGCCCATTAATGTCTTTTTTTTAAAAAAAATCACACACCCCGCCCCCATGGGATCCAGTCGAAGGTCAGGTGTTTAATTAAGTTGTGATGTGTCTTGAACCTTTTTTTAAAAAAATTAATTAGTTAATTATTTTTTTGGCTGCATTGGGTCTTTGTTGCTGCACGTGGGCTTTCTCTAGTTGCGGCGAGTGGGGGCTACTCTTCGTTACAGTGCATGGGCTTCTCACTGTGGTGGCTTCTCTTGTTGCGGAGCACGGGCTCTAGGCGCCTGGGCTTCAGTAGTTGTGGCACGCGGGCTCAGTAGTTGTGGCTCATGGGCTTAGTTGCCCCTCGGCATGTGGGATCTTCCCGGACCAGGGCTTGAACCCGTGTCCCCTGCACTGGCAGGCGGATTCTTAACCACTGCACCACCAGGGAAGTCCTTCTTGAGCCTCTTTTAATCTGGAGTATTTCCACGATTTTAATTTGCCTTGTATGGCATTGATGTTTTGAAAGGATACAGTCCTCTGACCCACTTTATTTTGATACAACCTTCCCCATTTGGGCTGATCTGTTGTTTTCTTGTGATTAGATTCAAGCTGCATTCTTGGCAGGGTGACTGTGTCAGTGACTGAGGTTTTTCTCTGTGAATTCTTCTTCTTGTCCCATTCATTTCGCTCCCCAAGATCACAGGGGGTGAGGTTTTACGTCACAGAATCAGATATCATAGAGTTGAGGGAGGTTCCAGCAGATACTGAATTCAACCTTTAACTTTATGGGGCAGGGGTGGAAGTGACCAACAGGGAGAGAGGTCATGTGATCCGCCCAAGGACATTTCTGCACACGTGCTTGGTACGTTACAGGCTTTCAGGATATGTGCTCATTTGGCTTAGTTAACGGCAGATCGAAGACTAGAACCCAAGTCCCTTGAGTCCCGGATTCATGCTCTTTCCCCTGTATCTTGCTGCCTGTCCTTAGACTTCTTTGCCTTTCCAGCCCTTCACGCTGGGAGTGCCCTGCTGATGCTCCTGAGGGGTAGAACTCACGTATGCAAATGCACGTCACGCAACTCCAGGCCGCTGGGCCTTACTCTGCCTTTCCCTCCCACTCAGGAAGCCCATGTGGTTTTTCTCGAGGGACAGTGATGCCATTAAGAGGCTAATCTGGTTACTCTCTACATAAAATAGTAAACGGTTTGCAAACATGTGTACTTTATTATTAGCAACAAGTCACTTGCTTCACCCTTAACAGCTGATGGTGACACGGTTATGATAGAATGGATAGAGTTATGGCAGCAAACCTCCTCCATTTGGGTCCAAGGGTCTCCAGGCACTAATTCCGAGTTCTAGACATCCTCGTCATCCTTCTGGATCGGAGCAAAGAACTCTCCTCAAGCACCAGTGTTGAGGGTGACTCTTGTTTCAGAGTCACTCTTGGTAGAGACCGCTAGTTTAGCACCAAAATCTGTCCTCTTCTCCCTTCATCATAATAGAATTGTAGCTGGGTATGTGGCTGCCCAGCTGCCCTGTACTTGTCTAAGCCCTTGCCGATGGAATGAAAGAGGAGGTGATGTCTCAACGACTTAGCCTGGCACTCTCTTCCCTCTTCCCCAGCTGCTCCTTAGCCGTGGGGCACCTCAACTTCCACCACGCAGACCACCGCAGTGCCCTTGGGGTGAGGAACAGTGATGGGAAGGAACGTGAGTCCAGAAGGACTGTGAAGGTCAGTGCCACATGGCTGCTATTTTAGAGACAAAGGAGACCCTATAGCTCTAGGCCACTGTATTTTGAAATAATTCGTCACACAGTTTAGTTTTGCTTTGACTAATGTACGAATGGAGAGGACTGGGGCAGACCCCTCCAGGGTACACTGGCTTCTCCCTAGGGATGCTCCTGTCTGAATTTCTCATTCATTCTTTTTTAAAAATTGTTATTTATTTATGTATTTATTTATTTAAATTATTTATTTATTTTTGGCTACGTTGGGGCTTCATTGCGGTGCGCGGGCTTCTCATTGCAGTGGCTTCTCTTTGTTGCCGAGCATAGGCTCTAGGCACGAGGGCTTCAGTAGTTGTGGCACGCGGGCTTAGTAGTTGTGGCGCACGGGCTTAGTTGCTCCGTAGCATGAGCGATCTTCCCGGATCAGGGCTTGAACCCGTGTTCCCTGCATTGGCAGGCGGATTCTTAACCACTGCGCCCCCAGGGAAGTCCCTTTCATCTATTCTGAGACTCAGAATATAGCAGAGCAGCATCTTGTTCTCAGTAAGGAAAAGTGGGGAGAGGCTTTTTAAAAATTGCAGTAAAATATACACAACATAAAATTAACCATTTGAACCACTTTTAGGTGTGTGGCTCAATGGCACTAGGTACATTCACATTGTTGGACCATCACCTCCATCCGTCTCTGGAACTTTTTCATCTTCCTAAACTGAAAGTCTGTGCCCATTAAATAGTAACCGCATTCCCCTCTCCTCCAGCCCTTGGCAACCACCTTCTATTTTGCCCCAGAATCTGATTACTCTAGGTACCTCATGTAAGTGGGACCACACGTACATTTGTTCTTTTCTGTCTGGCTTATTTCACTTAACATAATATCCTCAAGATCCTCCCATATTATGGCCTCTATTGCAATTTCTGTCCTTTTCAAGGCTGAGTAGTATTCCATCGCATGTACAGACCACAGTTTGCTTATCCTTTCATCCATCTGTGGGCGCTGGAGATGCTCACGCCTTTGGGCTATTGTGAATCAGAGGCAGGCTCTCACTCGGGGAGTTTCCTCTGCTTATCGGGTGCAATGGCCATGGCGGTTGGACACTTATGGGGTTTCTCCCTGACAGGGGTCGGGCCAGAGAAGCAGCTTAGGCTGAAAAGTGAGAGAGAAGAGGAGGTGCGGTGCAGAAACGGGGAAACCATTAGTGAACGTTCACTATATGTAGGCAGTGTGCCTGGCATTCACACACGTGAACCTGTAAAAGCTGGTTAATCAACAAAAGGACGCAGTGCTGAAAAACCCAGTCCCCTAAAGGCCCGGATTATCAGAAGCTTCACTGTTCTGAGATCCATACAGCAAGTATGGAACATCTCTGTCTCGTCTGGAAGGTCTGAGTCATTGTGACGGTGAGAAGTCGCCTCTATTTCCAGCCCAGGGCTTTCTGGGCGCAACTGAACACATTTATCTCAACTTCGTGGTTTCTAGGGAAAGAGGACCCTGAGTCCACTCTGTAGCTCTGGTCTGACGGTGATCCTTTTATACAAAATTCTGTTTGGCTTTGAGCCTATTGATACGCTGCTTCACTTAAGTTTTACCTAAACTCTACTCTTCTCCAAAATCATATAGCAATCTTACTTCTCCCTTTGATGAGAGTTTTCCCTGTTTCTCTGCAGTCCCTCCTGCCCCCAGCCCACGTCATATGGCAGGAAGCTACCGAGCCTAACTTTGTCGCCGCTGGTTTGTTCCTGGTGATGGGATACATCACATATTTTGTTCCATTTAATCCTCATGCAAACCTTGCAGGTTGGAAATCACTATTCTCATTTTACCGGAGGCCAGTTCTTTGCACGGCGGCAGCCAGGGTGGCTCGGGGGCTAGGAGCTGGAAGCACCTGCAGCCTCACTCAATGTCTGGACCTTGACCCTGGCTGTTGGCTGGGACCTCCGCCGGGGCTCTTGGCCAGAACACCTACAGGTGCCTCTCCCTGTGTCTTTTCGCATGGGCTAGTTGGTGGTTCCTTTCTGGTCTGGAAGCTGGGTTCAAGAGTGAGCATCCTAAGAGTTAGGAAGAGGAAGCTGCCAGTTTAAGGCCTGGACCAGGAAACTGACATTAGTTGAGCAGTCATAGGGCCCAGATTCAAGGGGAGGGGACTAGACCCATCTCTGAGTGAGAAGAGCGGCAAAGCATTTCAGGGCCATGTTCTAAAAAGGTCTTCAGACATTTATTTTATTCAGAGTTGGAAATTTATTCACAGATTGGAATGCCCTTTTCTCACTTTTTTGTTGATGAAATACTGCCCATCCTTCACAGCCTTGATGAAATCTGCCTACTCCCCGCCCCCCTCCTTTCCTCTTAGCTGGAAGTATCAGCGCATCCCCAACTCACTTCGCCTTGCTCCTTCCGTCTCTACCGTTGCCCCGTAAGAAGTGGAGGGCAAGATTTAGTCAATCAACTATCAGCCCTCATGGGGCTGGACAGCGTACCCCTTGCAAGGCAAGTCTCCAATAAATGAGTGCTGGATAAATACATGATACCCGGGGAGCAGCGGCAGAGAGAAGAGAAAGAGGCATCGGGAAGGCCAGGTCCCCAGTTCCCCTGAGGGGAGGCCTCTGGCTGCGCACCTGGGTATCACCCCCTACTCAGCAATATCTGAACTGATGTTAACACCAGAAAGCAGAAGCCTTTCTTGAGAAGTCAGTGCTGTCCCTCTGCAGCATTGTAAGTGTTTCTGTGGCTGTGAGGATCCCAGCTAAGGGCAATAATCAGTGATTTTCATCCTAGTTCAGCAAACAGAGATAACTGGGCGTATTCTCCTTATCTGCGAGTCTTTCCTCTAAGGAGGCCTTTCATAGCACGGCAATAGCTCCACCCTCTATGGCCTGTAACAAGTCAAACAGGAGGCTTGGATATCGACCCAGTGGCATTTGGTTAATGTTCTGGCCTGGCTTTACCTTCCTAAACAATTTGTGGGGCTTCTAGGCAAAGCTAAAACCGAAAAACATAGTGGTCACTTCAGAGTTTGAGCCTTAGTTATTAGGTATTGCTGTTCTAGCAAGTCTCAGGAGAGCTTCCTGAGGACAGAGACAAGGGCCCTCCCTTTCTGAATCTCCCCAGATCTCCCTGATCTCCAGCTGGATCTCTGGTATCGGTCATGGACTGTTTGTATGCCCTACTTCCGGGGCTGACCTTAGAATACTCCAGGGTCTTTGGTTAGCCTGCTCTAATCTGGGCTGGGATTAGCAGGTACTGGTTCCCCCACCCCCAGCAGATATCACTGAGGCTCCGTCTCCCTTCCCCGTTTGCACAGGACACAGGAGGCTTCCCCGTACATCCAGATGGCACCCTGGAAGGAGAGGGGACAGGCGAAATGCCACGTGTACACGCGGTCACTGCCGGGGAGGGCGATGCTGGGCATGGCCCAGGCTTGCTCTGTTTTTCCCCTGGTCCGATTCTTATGGGGACCTCTGAGAACTGGGGGCACAAGCATGCTCCTGGGAGACCCCTCCTTCAGGGAGGAGCACAAAGGGGAAATGACCTCCCGCTCTGGCTTGGCGGGTCAGGCAGTGTCCCCCCAGCACCGGCGGTTCCCTGGGGAAATTCTCAGGGAGAGTTCTCAGCACTCTGCTGTTATAATAGGACAACTCCATTCAAACCCACAGGTTGGTGTGATGTGGGGACATCTGATTGTATCACCTCCCCAACAAGCTGGCTCTTCCTCAAGAATTCGGTCTTCAGAGGCCGGGTCATCAGAGAGAGAAACTGGGGGTTCATCCTGGACGCCTCCCTCCCCTGTCCTGGGCCTGGGTCCCCAGGCCGTTCCCATTACTGGGCTGACCTCAGCAGGTCTCAGAATTCCCTGAAGCCTCTCATCTGACTGAACCAAATCTCTCCAGGTCTTCTGGGTCCCGTGATACCCAGGGCCCTGTCCTGTGGAGACCCTCCCCGGGGCGGGCCCCAGGACCCCCGGCTCCTGAAGCCTCTGGAATGTCCACATTTCACATCCCTGCTCCCTTTCCTGGTTGAGCAGTTTGGCCCTTTCCTGTTTCTTCAAGCTCTCATTCCCCCACCTCCCCTGCCTGATACTCTGCCATTGACGCCAAGGGTGTTGCTCTCTGCTCTCCAAACCAAAGGTCCTGTGGTTACCAGGATCTGCCCTCATTAGCAGGCAGGGGATCATAAACCACTATATTCCTTTCGCAGAATCTATCGCCAAATCCTGCCAAACCTGAAACCTAAGCAGCATCTCTCCTCTCCATCCACACAGATCCTGGCCCAGTTCAGGTTCCAGCATCTCAGGCCTGAACTATTACAAGTGCCTCCTTGCTTCACCTCCTTCTGGTTCTCTTCCATTCCATCCTTCCCCAGAACTTTCCAGAGCTTTCCAGAGACTTCCAGAGCTTGAGAGAGGCCCAGGCCCCTTCCCTATTTTATTCTTGGACACATTAAACCCAAAGACTAGTCAAAGCAGGGTTATAAGGTTATGATGGATTTTACATGTCTACTTTTAAGAGAATCAATGCTTTAAATTTAAAAAATGTAATGCTATCCAGGAGGGCTCGTCACAAGATAATTTGTAGAATTAAAAAAAGTTAATACGATCTAGTCCATCCCAAGTGGTGTGACTTGATGACACAGGTCCAAAGCAGTTTAATGAATGTTTCACTTTTTCTACCTGCCATTGTATCCTCGTGACTAAATGTTGAACCTCACTTGGAGGTAACCTCGAAAGCCTGACTGTGGATTCCTTTGAGACTTAGAGGCCGGGTGAAACGGTGACACAAATCGAACTTCAGTGGCCCGGTAGCTACACTATCAAGTCCAAATGCCTTCACCTGCCGCCTGTCTACGGCGCCCCAGTATAATTAGAAGGATCACCAGGTGGCGCTAAGTGCCCGTGCTGTGTGGTGTCGTCCATGCCCTCCTTTGCAGGCCAAGGGAGCACATCCTAAGACACTAGATTATTCCAGATTGTTTTCTGGAAGCAGCATCCATGAGTTCACTCTGAAATCCCAAATCCAGCCCAGGGAGGCAAAGACATTTGTGAATGATACCTAAATTCAGTTAAATGGAGAAAATACTCCAAGGAAGTAGCCTCAGTTTAGAGACACTTCACAGAGCAGACTAGAACTCGGGTGCAGTCCCCAGTGTTACCTGGGCCGATTTTTCAAGAGGTATGGATGGGCTGGTGTGGCCTCCTCCGGGCATGAACCGCTTAGGGCAGCCCTTCGGGAGAGTATCTCATTTCTCCCCAGCTAACCTCTCAGCTCCCTTCTTCTGGTCACTAAGGACCCTGTCCTGCACAGGCGTCAACCAGCCTCTCCCTGCCCCTGAGCCACGAGGTGGTCCTTCCCACCTGTTAAACTCAGAGGGCCGTTGGGGAAGTGCGGGGACCTCCACTCTGCTTCAAGCCCCTGCTGAAAGAATCCCTTGACCAATTTCTTTCTTTCTGGGATTCCTTTCACTTACAGTTCGCTTGGGTTAGTTTCAACTTAATACTTAGAGCCAGAGATGCATTTACTGCAGTAGGAGGGGTACAAGGAGGGGACAGAGAGGCTTCGACTTGATTGACTCTGTGACCCCCCTCTGCCCCCCAAAGCCTCCCCTTGACCCTTGTGGCTGGGGCCACAGCTCTGCCCAGTTCCAGGGGCCCCGTTTATATTGTAGTCTATGTAAAGGGTACGCTCTTAACTGGTGGAACCCCTGGCCTGGTTGATCTGCAAGGGCTCTCCCACCACTGCAGAGTCACTCGGAGTGCTGAGAATATGCTGCACCAGTCACGCTGCCTGGGGAGAAGGTGACCAATTCCTTCTGGACTGAAAGCCTCTTCTGGCAGCGTGGCCACAGTCTCTCACTTCCAGCTGCAGATACAGGGTTTTATGTGCCAGCCCTGCACACAGGGCAGGGTAGATCGCCGCCAGCCCTCTTCATAGCCTGGACAGGCTGTGTCACCAGGTGCTGACCAGGTTCAATAAGCAGCCTTGGGAGCACACCTGAGGCTGCAGCCCACCTAGCCCATCCCCAGTGGTCCGGCCAGCTTCACAGGAGGGGTGGATGTCAGTTTGGCCTCCAGACCCAATCTGGTCCGGGCTGGTTCCTGCCTGAGGGAGTTTCAGGGCCTCCGCCCCTCCTGCCACCCACTTCCCCCCCCTTCTCCACACAGCTGCCACCACCTTGTCCCTCTTTGGGATTCCTGGGATCAGGATGTCCGGGAGGCAGTTTCTCAAGGCTTCTTTGCTGCAATTTCTCCAAGCTTGCATGCATCCCACTGCACTGGGGGTTTTCAGTCAGTCCTGCAGGTGCGTAAATAAATGTCACAGACAAAGGCAAAGGCCCTGGGACCTCACGAGCCCTTGGAGGACTCATCCCCTGGCTTCTGTCAAGTAAACGGTGACTGCAGTCTGCTCAGAACTTTCCTGAGCCCCTTCTCAGAAGGTTCCCGAATGCCCGTGTACTTAGCACAGACCCCTTGAATTGTGACGCAACCTTCTCGCAGTGACGGAGGTCTGGAGCTCCTGCAGGGTAAGGCCGTGACTCAGGCCCATGAGCATTCCCCGGGCAAAGTTTTGACGCACAGCAGGCTCTCCAGGATAATAAGTGGATAAAGAAATCAAGGCTGGAAAGGTTACACCATGTCCTCAGGGCTAGAAGCTACAAAGTGTCTCGGAGCGGAAGTCTGGGTACCAGGATCCTGGAGCGGCTGCCCGCATCTGGTTATCAGAAGCCGCCAGCACTCGTGGTAGAGAATGTTCCTTTCTCCCAGCCCTCGTCAGTGCTTCTCTGTATTTCACTTATCTTTTGATGATGCCACAGAGACCCAGAATTCTAAAATAAATTCCTCATCCTCCTGCAACCCCAAATGTCTGAAGAAGATCTAAACCCGGCATTATGAATCTTCTCAATTCATAATTTATGTTGCGGAATCCCAACAGCTTACACAGTAAGCGCGATGCAGAGCGGAAGAAAAATCCCCGATGCATTTTAATTTTTTTTTCTGGCGGCAGCAGCTGCATGATTTCAAAAGGAGGCAGCAATTCCATTTCCATTCGGGCTCCATTTCTGAGCAGAGATTAAAAAGGTAAAAATCTCAAGCTGGATCAAACGGAAGCTCTGATTCTATGTGGGCCACAGGTGCTGCCCGCAGCTGTGTGCTTTGGAGAGAAAAAGACTCTCAGTGGAAAGAGAACATTCCGGAACCTTCTAGATTTGTACGCCTCCTCCTCTGAAAGGCTTCCCTCCCTCCTGGGGGTCTGGGCACAGACTTCTGGCAGGCATCACCCTGTGGTACTGCCCCAGGCATCCACTGGCCCCTGGCCCCTCCGGACTGGGGCTCTGAAGGATGTGCTCTCCTTGGGCCTGGACGGTCCAGGTGCTCAGTGAACAGGTTTTGACTGGATGAAGGACCAGGGCCCCGGTGGCCTAGGGGAGTCTGCCGGGTCCTTCGTTTTATAAACAGAGAGGTAGGCTCTTCCCTTCCCTTTGGACATTGTGCGGCCGGCACACAGTGGCCACTCAGAAAACGTTTGTCGAATGAATTGATTTTATAGCATGTGTTTATGAAATTAACAATACTTCTGTGTTTCTCCAGCACGTATTCTGGGTCAGCCGCCACTTCACATTTTACCTGCAGGCCTGAGGTCCTGCGGACCTCACAAGCAGTCTGTGAGCCGAGACGCGTTATTTTTCTTTTAGACGTGACAAGGCAAGAGAGGTTCAGGGTCACAGGGCTGGAAGGTGAGGGCGGCGCGCGGCACACGCAAGGCCGTCAGCCCGTGTTCCTGACCTTACAGGCCCGCAGTGAATCAATGCGACTCCACGTTCCCACCCATCACCTTCTGGGCTTCCTTCCTGGGCTTGTTTCTTGCAGCCCCGCGTCCTCCGCGCTCTCGATGCCCGCGGCTCAGGCCGGGACGAAAGCGGCGGGAGGGGAGCCGCGCGGCCGGCGTCGCCCAGCAGGTGGCGCTGCGGACTGGCGTGGGGGCAGCGCCGCGGCCCGGGAGGCCGGGAGGCTGGCGGGGAACAGGAAGTAGGGCTCCTAAGTGCGTTTGAATCCCTTTCTGGGGGAGCGAAATCAAGCCATTGTTTTCGTGAGCAAAACATTTTGTTTTGGACTAAGACTAAACAAAGTTTGACTTGGACCCGGGAGGACACTGGTGCAGAGTGCTGGCCTGGATTCCACCCTCGAGCGTCACCTTTCCTCGGGACCGTAGCCTCAGCCCTCAAGTTAAGTAAGGGCTGCAGCCTTGCCTGGAAGCCGTAAAGCGCTGTTCCAGCCCGAGATGATCCTGTTAACCGAGGTGAGGGAAATGTGTCACTTGATCCTCGGCCTGTTTCCCCCTGTTTTGGCTGGTTCTCTGTGACAGAACTTCTTAGAGTTCTGCGTGAAGTGACAGTGGCCATTGGTCAGTGTGGACAGTGACCGCAGTAGCTGAAACAAAATCTTGCTTCCTGCCTTACCTGGTCTAATTCTCGCACAGAGGGAGGGCAAAATCCGGAAGCAGCATCTCAAATCTGGCATTTGGAAAGAGAAGCGACACCCCCATCTTATAAGTAATATAAGTATATGTATTTATTTATTTTTGGCTGCGTTGGGTCTTCGTTGCTGTGTGCGGGCTTTCTCTTGTTGCGGCGAGCGGGGGCTACTCTTCGTTGCGGTGCACGGGCTTCTCATTGCGATGGCTTCTCTTGTTGCGGAGCACAGGCTCTAGGCATGTGGGCTTCAGTAGTTGCGGCACGCAGGCTCAGTAGTTGTGGCTCATGGGCTCCAGAGCGCGGGCTCAGTAGTTGTGGCACAAGGGCTTAGCTCTCCACAGCATGTGGGATCTTCCCGGACCAGGGCTTGAATCCGTGTCCCCTGCATTGGCCGGCGGATTCTAAGCTCTGCGCCACCAGCGAAACCCTTATAAGTAATATGGACACTTGTAAGCGTGACTTTTCCTCATGAAGGGAACAGAACAGGGTGTCCCTCTCTGGTCCTGTTTACCTCAGAGGTGAGACTGACTGGAGAGACCCACAGTGATGGCAGAGGGGACCTCAGGGGCTAGCTCTGCTCTCTAGCCTGCACACTTGGGGGCTGAGAACAGAAACCCACAAGCAGGTGTTACAGGCTGAATTATGTCCCCCACCACCCCCCCACCAAATTCATGGGTTGAAGTCCTAACCCCCAGCACATCAGAATGTGACCTTATCAGGAAGTAGCGTCATTGCAGATGTAATTAGTTAAGATGAGGTCATCCTGGAGGAGGCGAGCCCCTAATTCAGTATGACTGGTGTCCTTATAAAGAGGGACCCTCAGAAGCAACCAACCTGCCAACACTTTGATCTTGGACTTTCAGCTCCAGAAGCGCAAGGCCATCAACCTCTGTTGTTTCAGTCCCTCAGTCCGTGGTGCTTTGTTACAGCGGCCCCAGGAACTAACACCCCGGAGAGCTGTCTGCTGGATGTGTCCACCCTGGAGGTGAGGAGACCCTCCTCACTGCTGGCCTCACCTTGCTCTCAGGGCTGGAAGAGAAAGGCCTGTCTCTTTAAAAAACTTTCAATCTAGGACGGTAGCACCCGGATGAGAAGTTAGCCTAGATTCAGGAGGAGTCCCCAGATTCCTGAACCCGAACCTTCCGTGTGTGGGGATGGAGAAATCGGCTTCTTTTACTATAGAAGCAACTTCTGAGGCCCTAAAACCCAAACCCTCATCTTAGAGGTAAAGGATGCTCAGGGCACCCTCAATCCACACCCCTCCTCCTCTCTCTACCCCTCACCCGCACCTCAGCATCCCCTGGGGCCAAGCCCGGGTTCCCCTTCCCTCCAGGCTTTTATATCACCACATCCAGCACAATCAACCACACTGAATTCGACAGACCACTGAATAGGACCAGCGGCTCTGCCCCGGGGAGTGGAGACCCTGGCTGGAGGGTCAGCTTTCTGTCCCACAAACCGGAATCCCCTCCAGGGGGACTGGGGCAGGCGCTGTGGACCCTCTGGGGTGGGGGTGATGCAGCCACTCTCACCAGTGTTTGGGTCATCCTGTATCCCAGGGACTCAAATTAGAGCCTGAAAGAAGGACACATTTACCCAGCCCAGCTGAAGACACACCTCCATCTGCTGCCTTCAGGGAGGTAAAGTTACATCTTTTTTGGTACCCAAATACCTTAGCTCTTCCTCGCACCAAGAACTCATTAAACCATTAAACTCATTGATATATCTGTTTGACAAATTAAAATTACTTTGGTCACTAATGGAATGGAAGTGGGGAGCTAGCCGTCTTTTTCCGAGGGTCTCTCTCCTAGGGAGCAGATATCAGCTAAGGCTCCTGCAGTTCACTTACAGATGGTCACACTCCTTTAAGGCTGTCTCGTCCTACAGCTGCAGCTGTGGGCACTATCTTGACATCAGGCCTGCAGCGTCCTTGTCTAGAATAGAACTGGGGCTTTGGGGCTCTGAGATTTTAAACAAATTATTTTTAGGCTTTTAAAAAATTAAGATATAGTTCACATGACATAAAATCTACCTTTTAAAAGTGTCCAACTCAGTGTTTTCTGGTTTTGTTTTTTTAATATTCACAAGGTTGTACAGCTCTCACCACTGTCTAATTCCAGCACATTTTCTCAGTATTGTGCCTTTTTATTCCCACTTGTGTTCTATGGGGATTAAAAAAAGAAAGAAACGGCTTACTCTATGTAACAAGGAAGGGACGTGTGTCTTGCGCAGAAGCCCTCGGTGTAGCAGTCAGGGCCAGGGAAACCCACCTGGAACTAACTAGCCCTCCAGGCCCTGATGCTCCACGCACAGAGAGAGGATAGCATCTCTCTGAGGCTCTGTTTCCCCATCTTTAAAAATTAGTAAAGGTTAATAATGATATGTCCCCCTTACAACAAGGAAACCCTGCCTCTCTTAAACAATAGAACACTGAAGCTGCCTGGGTTTGGTGCTGAGAAGGAGAATCTTCTGGAAGCAGCCTGGTTAAGGCCCTGGCTCTGCCCCTTGCTTCCGTTCTTACTGTCACCGCTCTTCCACCCCCTCTCCTATTCCATTAGCTGTGCCACGAGCACGCTGCCCCCTCCCCCATGCTGGGTACAACCCCCTCTCCAGGACTGACATTCTCATAAAGACTTACTAGATATCCAAGGAGCACAGCAGAGAGAGGAGAACAGAGCGTATATTATTTATTTGTGCCCTGCTTAGCTCCCCAAAGTGTGTAAAGATAATTCAATATGACAAGATTTTTAAAAAGTGGGTAATTGGAGAGAAATAAAACGAGGAGAGGAAAAAAAAAGATGAAGCCAGGGTGAGGTTGGGAAAGAAAGCACAGATGAAGATTTAAGGAATGCTTGGAAGTGTCTTACAAATATAGACTCGTTTAGCCCTCATGACAACCTGGTGAGGCAGGTACTATTATTATCCCTATCTTACAGGCACGGAAGCCCAGGCACAGGGAGGTTACGTAACTTGCGCAAGGACTCCCAGCTACCGGGTATCGGACCTGGGGTTTGAACCGGCAGCCTGGTGGGCAAGTTCGTGCAGCCCCTGCTGCTTCCTGATGTCACAGGCGTGCACAGGTGTGGGCAGAGCTGCCCGAGCTGGAGCAGGACAAACAAGGAATATCTTTGAAGTCTTGCATTTTGTCTCAGAAATCATGTGCATTCTGCGTTTTATTTCATCCTATTTCTATATCTGTGCAAAGGGATGTTTAGAATTAGACTTTTATTCTGTCTGAGTTTCACCTGAGACCCTGAAGGATGCTGACCGAAGGCAAGAGGTCAGTGGACCGTCTTTGCCGGGGGCCCAGACCTGCTCTACCGGCACGGGCGTCATCACCTCTAGGGGTTTGGAAGGGTAGAGACTGTACAGGGGCTTCTCTGGAGAGCTAAGGGGACCACTTGGATAGACTGGCATGGATCTCAGGAACAGAGGGACCCAGGGGTGACATCTGAGACCCTCTAGAAACTTCTCGAGGCGAGAGGCACATTAGCAAAGACGGTGGTTAGCGTTGGGAGCTGGTGCTCATTCATTCACGTGGTCATTCTACAGATGTTTATGGAGGTCCCAGCGTGCGCACACAGGTTCTGGGTGCTAGGGAGGCAGCTGAGAACAAACAGGTTGCCCTGCCCACCTTGTGTTCCAGGAATGGGGTTGTGAGAAGCAAGGGGCTGAGGGGTTCTGACTGGACAGCTGGGAGGCCGCTGGGCTGTGGCCTCGATCCCTCCCCTACACAGACCCTGAAGATGATGATCTAGCAGCACCGCTGATGGCAGCCCACGCTGTGCCAGGCACTTTGCGTATTGTACCATTAATCCTTATGCGCCAGGAAGGTAGGGATTAAAACCCCCATTTCACAGAGGAAAAATAGAGGCTCAGAAAGTTCATGTGAAAGCGGGTGCCGAGGTCCACACGGAGGCTCTTTTGCCCGGAACTGGCCATTCTCCCACCACCTGGATGTGCTTCTCTCGAGCTCCCAAAGTGGAGAAGGGAGGAATGGAATCTCCTTGGGATCCATGTCTGTTGGGATCTGATACACATGCCAAGCCTCCAGGCAAGACAGCTCCATTTGGAAACCTCTCAGGTTTCCTACAGGAGGCTGATCTGGGTGGAGCCCCCCAACCAAGGAAGCAGACTCCAGGCAATTTGCTTTAATCATTTGTAGGTTTTTATCTTGTGAACAGTTCTCAGGAGTTTAAGCAAATGCTAATTCCATCAAGATTGTTCTCTTAATGATTATGTTGGTTTGTATTAGAAAACAGCTTAATTGGCAGTAAATTTATCACAGTTGGAACACTGCAAGATTGTAGGTGATCTCTCCACTGGGTACATTTCCCTCCAAGCAGGGTCTCCTGACCCGACCCAGATGGAGAATATGCACTTATTTCCAGGAGATCTATGACTGTGTCCAAGGACACAGAGGTGACACATTGGGAAGCAAAGCCCTCGCCACAACCTACTGTCCGTCTTCTCTGTACCTGAAAGTGCTGCTTCTCAGAAACCAGCACCTGTACTTGGAGAACCTTCTAGTTTCTGGTCTTGCTTCTGGACGGGCCTGTGTGGAAGTTCTTCTTGGCAGGATGGCCCTTGTCCACCTGGAAGTCACACAGGGTCACTAAAGGTCCCTAAAGCAGAATATGACCTCAGTCAGCTGCAGGTTTGACCATACGGTGTTTTCCAGGACACAAAGGAGAGAGGACAAAGGTGCTGAGTTTTAAGAAGGAAACAGAAAATGCAAAATTTCTTTTAGGTTATTGTTATTTGTAAAAGTCTGATTTTTGAAAACATTGGGTGAGTAACAACAGTATTCTTCAGACTCCAGTCCTAATAAACTCTAAAATGTCAGTAGTCAGTCATCAGCTATTTATTGAGCACCTACTGTGTGCTGGGCATATACTTAGTGCTGGAGACAGTAGGCAAGGACAAAGCCAGAGTCCTCGTCCCAGGGGTTTACATTTTACAGACACAGAACAAACAAATACAGTGATCTTAGGTACAGATATATGTGGGAAAGGTTATCAGATGAGGCCATGTGGCAGAGGGTGACCAGGAGGACAGTCCAGCTGCTCAGAAAGGGCCTCTCCTTGGAGCAGATGCTGAGCAGAGGCCTGAACAACCAGGAGGCAGCAGGCGAGTGTCTTGGGGAGTGACAGCAGGCCCAGCCGAAGGAGCAGCACAGCTAAGACCCTGAGATGGGGATGGCGTTGGCAGGTTCGAGGCCTAAAACTAGGTCAGTGGTATTGGCGCATGGTGAGTGAGCAGGGAGCTGTAGGTATAGAATGAGTGAGGGCAGCAAGCCAGGGCAGAACATGGATTTCATCCTGGCTAAGAAGCCTCTGGAGGGTTGTAAGCAACAAAGTGACATGGTCTTGTGTGCTGCCTTCTGAATGGGGTTGCAGGCGGGTGAGCGCAGAGGCAGTGAGCGGCTCAGGGTGCTGGAGGGGTAGAGATGAGAGGCACGGTGACTTGAGTGAGTCAGGAAGCAGAGACCACAGCAGTAATTTGCACGGGGGAAATGTCATAAAAAGAATGATCAGCTAGCAAAAGGGGGTGTTATCGGCTGGATCGTATCTCCCCCCAGAAGATGTGTTGAAGCCGAAATCTATGGTACTTGTGAGTCTGACCTTATTTGGAAATAGGGTCTTTGCAGATGTAATCAAGTTAAGATGAGGTCATTAGGATGGACCCTAATCCAATATGGCTCGTGTCCTTATAGGAAGAGGGAAATTTGGACGGAGATGCGCAGGAGAACGCCATCTGACGACAGAGGCCGCGACTGGAGTGATGCAGCTGTAAGGCAAGGGATGCGCAGGATGGCTGGCGACACCAGAAGCCGAGACAGGTGTGGCGCGGCTGCTCCCGTAGAGCCTCCAGAAGGGGTGAGCCCTGGTGGACACCTTGCTTTTGGACTTCTAGTCTCCAGAACCGTGAGAGAATACATTTCTGTTGTTTAAAGCCACCAGTTGTTTATGGCAGCCCTAGGACACTAATCCATGTGGTTCACCACTAAAAGGGCAAAAGAGTCCTCGAGGACACACACACACAGGAATAGCAGGTGCGGGGAGCCGCTGCCCCCGCGGGGGCCGACGGGAAGTAGACAAGGAAGGGACTGTGGACTTGGAGTCCCCAGGATGGGACTCAGACCTTTAGTAGAGGGCGTGACCCCTGCAGGAACAAAAAACCTGCCAGAATGGGGGCCAGAGCGGTCTCCAGGGCCAAGCTGTTGGGCTGGGAGAGCAGGCTGGAGCTTGTCCTCGAAAGTGAAAGTGGCTTGCTGGGTGGTGGTGAGGTTTGCCGGAGAAGGAATGCCTCCACGACTGCAGCACACCAGTCCTGGCGGCCTGGGAGCCGGGAGAGAAGCCCTTT
The DNA here is from genome assembly GCF_949774975.1 of Lagenorhynchus albirostris. Taxonomy (NCBI): domain Eukaryota; kingdom Metazoa; phylum Chordata; class Mammalia; order Artiodactyla; family Delphinidae; genus Lagenorhynchus; species Lagenorhynchus albirostris. Next base: position 81,676,161 of record NC_083107.1, on the reverse strand, counting down.
CCCCTGCGCGGCCTTGCAGTGTCCCTCCAGCGCCCTCTAGGGACAGAGCCTAACCTTGCACCAGCTGGCCAGGGGAAATGTTTCCAGGGTCCAGCTCCCGTATCCCCAAGGCGGGCAAACAGGGTGAATTTGGAGCTGAGAGATAATAAAGTGACAACTGACACAGTTAGGGACCAGAAGCATGGTGGGCTGTGTGAGGGGTAAGAGTGTGTCTCCCGCACAGCTTTTCAAAGTTCTGTGATGTTGCAAGACTGCATTGAAAAAGTATTGTGAGGGCTTCCCTGGTGGCGCAGTGGTTGAGAGTCTGCCTGCCGATGCAGGGGACACGGGTTCGTGCCCCGGTCCGGGAGGATCCCACATGCCGCGGAGCGGCTGGGCCCGTGAGCCATGGCGGCTGGGCCTGCGCGTCCGGAGCCTGTGCTCCACAACGGGAGAGGCCACAACAGTGAGAGGCCCGCGTACCGCAAAAAAAAAAAAAAAGTTAAAAAGTATTGTGAGAGGGATGAAACCCAGTACTACTTAACTGTGTAATCTGTGCCACCCCGTTGTCATCCGTATTCTTAATCTACACGGTTATCATCACCCGTGCTGCACAGGTAAGTAAGTAAGAGGTTCAGAGACGTTAAGTACCACGTTTGAAGTCACGCTGCGAGTAAGGGGTATTCATCTGCCTCTTGTGTTCCTTCTAGCGCATCCCTCACGAGGTCTGGAATCCCTGCTGGATTCTGCTCCCAGAGCTCAGTGCTCGCCCTCGCTTTGTCCTTCTTTGACCACTTAGCCATCTGCTGACCACGTGGGTCCTGGCCATGGAAACACTGCCTTCTGTAGCCCCAGGCCCCAGGGGTGCCCTGGCCTCAGAAGCGCCAGTATTAGAACCCGGCCTTGATCAGGTCTGTGAAAGCCTGTGACCCTGTGCACACAGGCTATGTAAGAGCAGATATCTCATCGCTGATCTGGTTTTCAATTGACTCTCTCAACTACCACTTAAAAATCTTTCCGCCTTCTAAAAATGGCAGGTTTTCTCTTTTGAAGAGAAAACCTCTGACACCCCTGAGCACCTCTTCCTGCAGAATGCCTTCTCCTTTGGGTTCTTGATAGCAGGCACGAGTGAGGACAAGCTTGCCCGATGCGGACAGGACCTGGCTACATGCCAGCTCGGGTCAGTTGTCCTGTCTTCCAGGCAGGAAGATGATCTTCCTAGACGGAGTCAGAGTTCCATGGGGAGAGCCTGTGAGCATGGTAGGACAGCTCCAGTAACTTCTTTCTGAGTCCTGAGTGAGGGGGGCTGGATTTCTCTAGGTGAGTTCTGAGAGTGCTTCCACATCCTGTATCAGCTCATGTGTTGCCAACATTTATTGTCCCTCCTATGTGCCAGGCATTGTAGTAAGGTCTTTCGTGAATTAGTACTATTATTATTTTGGCTGCACAACACGGTATGTGGGATCTTAGTTCCCCTGCCAGGTATCGGACCTGTGCCCCTGCAGTGAAAGCTCTGAATCCTAACCACTAAGCCACCAGGGAACTCCCTGAATTATTTCATCTTTACAACTCTGTGAAGTAGGCACCCTTGTTGTCCCCATTTTACAGATGAGGAAACTGAGGCTCAAATATGTTCATGGGCCACTCAGCAGTGCTGTGGGGAGACTCCATTCTAGCAGTTGCTGGCTGTCTGTTGTTTGATGCTTGTTCACCTCATGACAGGCTCCCCTTTTCTTCTGGGTCTTTCCCTGGGCGGGGGGGTCTGGCCTGGTGTTGTTAGTGTGCTCTCTTGCTTATGTGTCCTTCCTGCTCATCCCCAGAAGGGCTTGAGACAGTGTACCCAGATACGAACGGGATGAAGAGTGGATACATTAAAAAATCCGGGCGAAGAAAAATAGGTGAAGTAGAAAGAGAATGCCCACAGGAAAGTTAATGTGTGTACATTCAGTTAGTCAGGGCAGAGATTCCTAAGAGCATGAAAACAGAGAAACTCGATCAATGCCCGCAGGAAAGTTAATGTGTGTACATTCAGTTAGTCAGGGCAGAGATTCCTAAGAGCGAAAACAGAGAAACTCGATCAATTAACATGTTTACTACACCAGGTGAAATAAACCAGCTAGCACTACATGCATCCACATTCACAGATCTCAAAAAAAAAATTGGAGGTTGAGTGGAAAAACAGATGAAGAAAGGAAAACTCAGGGAGCTGAAGTAACTGGTCCAAGGATGTACAGCTAAGTGGCAGACTCCTGATTCAAACCAAGTGTTTCTGACTCTGGAGCTGGGCTGGAAGTCAGTGCTTTACCGTGTTCTTCGCTTTCAAACAGGACACAGTTCCAGCCCTCAAGAATAGCAGAGAAATCAGGAATGTAAGAGCTTCATGCTGTGCTGGAGGCTTCGGGCTCTGTGTGGCTTTCAGAACAGTGCAGTGACAGGAGGCAATGCCTGGGGCCAGAGTCTGGAGGGCCGAGTGGCTGGCTGTGCCTGGGGCTGGGTGGGGACCTAGGTTTCCCCAGTAGAGGGTACAAAGGGGGCTAAAAATAGCTTGTGTGCAGGGGAGCAGTAAACTGTTCAGTAAATAGTTTCTGGAGTTTAAAAAGCTATCCGGGGGGGGCTTCCCTGGTGGCGCGGTGGTTGAGAGTCCACCTGCCGATGCAGGGGACACGGGTTCGTGCCCTGGTCCGGGAAGATCCCACATGCCGTGGAGCGGCTGGGCCAGTGAGCCATGGCCACTGAGCCTGCGCGTCCGGAGCCTGTTGCTCTGCAACGGGAGAGGCCACAACAGTGAGAGGCCCGCGTACTGCAAAAACAAACAAAACAAAACAAAACAAAACAAAAAAAGCTATCCAGGGGCCGCGTCGGATGGGGCTGGGGAGATGGGCCAGATGAGGAAGATGTGCAGCTCCAGTTATGGAGGGTAGACTATATCTTTAGTGTCACCGATGGAGAAAGGATATAATGTATCAACCACTCAGGACACTTTTGGGAGTGAAAAGGTGCTAAAAATACCTCACAGATGTTACTTACTCTATGACAGGTATCAACTGTGACCGTCCCAGATACCCAGCGTGCAAGACGGGTTGAACGTATTTTTATTTGAAAAGGTAAAAACGTGGTCAGTGTAAAGAATTTTTTTTTTTTGCGGTACGCAGGCCTCTCACTGTTGTGGCCTCTCCCGTTGCGGAGCACAGGCTCCGGACGCGCAGGCTCAGCGGCCATGGCTCACGGGCCCAGCCGCTCCGCGGCATGTGAGATCCTCCCGGACCGGGGCACGAACCCGCGTCCACTGCATCGGCAGGCGGACTCTCAACCACTGCGCCACCAGGGAGGCCCCAGCATAAGGAATTTTGGACGGTGCAAAAAGTATGTAGTGACAAGTCTCCCCTGGCCTTTATCCCCGAGTCTCCATCTCAAAAGCAATCACTGTCCCTTTTTGGTGTTTTATTCCAGACGGAATCCAAATATAAGAGTGTATATGGATATACCCCACTTTGAGCACAGTGGTAGCACATGATACAGCACTGTTCTGCTCTTTGCATTGTGAGTCATCCTGTATTAGTACATATAGAGCTGCCATGGTCTTTCTGTTGGCTATAAAATGTTCCATGGATCCAGCACGCTGTATTCAACATTTACCCTAGGAATGGGCGTTGAGGTTGTTTCCAGTGTCTCGCTATTACGAACAAGGCTGCAGTTAATATCCTCATACACAGGAATGTGTGCGAAGCATGAATTCCCTGAAGTGGGATTGCTAAGTCAAAGGGCATTTGCATTTAAATTTTTGACAAACATTGCCGAATAGTCCTGCACTGGAAGGGAATTCATTCTACGCACAAATTCCTGTTCGTGAGCCTATTCGTTACGGCAGGAATGCACTGAGTCTTGGATGACTGGGCGAGGTAGGTTATCCAGGCAGAGGCAAGGAGAGTGACTAGGTGAATTTTGCAACAGTCCAGGAGAGAGATGTGAGGGTCTGATGTAAGGCAGTCACAGTGGGGGTGATTTGGAGAAATACATGAAGTCGTCGTGCCCAGGTGATAGAGATGTGTTTTTTTCTTTTTGGTGGGGGGATGACTTTCACTTCCCTACCTTGGGTAACTGAAGGAGAAAGGTGACCTTATTCACTGAGATGGGGGATGCAATCTCCTGGGAAGGTGAGGGAGGTTGCTTTGGGGCAGCCAAGGACGTCCTGGTGGAGACGTCAGAAGGAAGGTGGACACGTGGGCCTGAAGCTGGGGAAAAGCTCGGGGAGAAGCCCCAGTAGATGTGGGAGGTGAGGCCTGTGCTTATGGGGCGGCCTGGACCAGTGTACCTGGGGAGACCGCATCAGAGGGAAGAAGCCAGCCGGGGGCCTGGGTTGCAGATTGCAGGAGGCCCTCCATCTCGGGCACAGACCCTGCACTCTTGAGAACTGCTGCCTGGGCCTCATCCCCTCACCCTATTCCGGCCGTGGTGGAGGAGCTTGGGGACCAGCCGTATTTAAGGGGCAGGCTGCAGGGAGGGGCACAGGGGAAGGAGCAAAGAGGCCCAAGGAATGTTCCAGAGGCCACAGAGGTAAATACCCAAGTTCGTGGGCCACAGGTCTGGCAAGGGAGGTACTAGAAAGTGTCCATTAGAGAGACCGATTAGGAGGTCACGGGCACCCTTAGCAGAGCCACTTTAATGAAGTGACAGGGGCTGGGATTCTATGAAACAATAATAGAAAGTCAGGGTGTTTACTCACTGGTCGTAACCTAGCAACAGTGTGTTCTCAACAGGGATAAGTGTTCTAGAAAGTGAGACCACATTACACAAGAACACGATGTTCTAGAATGTCTGCATGGGTTTGTCAGCCAATTTCCTACTTAGAGGTACTTAGAGATTGGTAAAAATTACCCCAACTTTCCTCTAAATTTCCAGGTAGTGGATGACAGGCACGTATTAGGCTATCACAGGCTAATAGAACTTAAGTGCTTTGCCAGGGTCACCTCCCTGAATGCGAAGTTAACCTGAGGGGGGGGAACAGGATAGGAGCAGGGTCCCAGCAGGGAAATGAGCTGCGAGTTGGACTCTGTCACCTAGGGAGTTAAACGTCACTAAGTGTTCTTAAGAATCCTCTGTGGGACTGTAAGCTCTCCTGAGACACTGGCGGTGCCCTTCTTTCCCTCCCCCTGTGGATCCTCCTGCAGCAGTGGTGGCTGATGTGACCCAAAACTCAGTTTCAGCAGCTTTTACTGATGAGCAGAAAATGGGGGAGGGGTATTAGACCTCCAAGGCTGCCATTCCCCTGTGGGTGCTCCCTCTGGGCACCTCGCACGCCTCAGGGAGAGCACTTAGCCCACTCGATGTCTGATATTTGTTCTAGTAACACCATCTCCCAATAGACAGACAGTGAGCTGGTCTCCAAGGCAGGGCTGGGCGCAGGCGTTTGTTCGTGGAGTTCCCTTCTATGGGTAAGTACTGAGGGCTGCTGTGTGCCAGGCTCAGGAGATGCCAGGATGAGTAAGGTCTGGCCCCCTCCCCTGAGGTCCAGCTGAGTGGAGGAGATAACCTAGTAAACAGGTTCCTTGGAGGAAATGCAACAAACTAGAGGGAAGAAACCAGAATGAGGGGCACCTAATCCAGCACTAGGCAATCCCCGGAGACTTCCTGGAGGCGGCGATGCCTGAACTGGGTCTTGTAGCATGAGAAGGAGTCAGCCTGGTGGGACTTGTAGAAAGATGTTCCCGACCACTGAAGCAGCCTCTGCAGAACACGCAGGTGTGGGCTGGCGTGGCGTGTCATGAGACACCTACAAGTACAGTGTTTCTGCAATGCTGGGACCCAAAGTCTAGGAAGGTAGTGTCTCTGGCCTTGTGCCTGGCACGGGGTGGACCTAGCAATTGCTGTCGAACAAAGAACAACATGATGGGGACAAGGTCTTTCTTTAGGCAAGAGAGAGGGGACGTTTCCTGGGCAAATCAGGGTGAATTGCCATGTTATCATCCTGTCGCTGGCAGTCCCCTTGTCCCTCATGGTTACAGAAGGCAGCCTCTGAGCCTGGGTGTGCGATGAGACCATTGATGGAGGTGGAGTAGCTCAGCCCTTGCGGGCCCGGAGAACTTTAAGGAAGTGTTGCCACTGTTCCTGCAGATCCTTGAGGATGGATGTCAGGGCCCCCCTCTGGTTCTCTTAAGTATCATATAAAATAATTTAAAATGGCCTCAGGTGGGGTCCAACTCAGGTCCTTTCTCCCTACTTCTTTTGTTCTTGTGCCTTTGGTTTGTCCCGAGGGATGTGGAAGGACTGGCCACCGTGCTTACTGAAAGCACTTGGTCATCGAGGCCCTTGCTGACTGCATCCCACCTGCCCTGTTTATGAGCGCCTGGGGACACATTTTCCCCAGGAAAAGCCACCTTCTGACTGGCTGACTCGATTTTGCCATTTTGGGTGTGGTAAAGTTTTTTATGATGAAGTTAGCAATAGTTATTTTGAATTCTTAAAAATACAAAGTGCAAAGGATAATAACTCTCACATTTCTGACACCCTAAAGGAACAGATATGCAACTTCAGACATTTTCGTTTGCTTGTTTTATTGAAATAAAACACTGCAGGTAATATTTGAAGCCCCTTCTGTTTCCCTTCTCAGTCCTGTCCCCTTCAGCTCTCCTGAGAGGCGACTGTTGTCATGTATTCGGCATGCATCCATGCCATGATTTCATAATTTGTCCCGCATGCTTCCGTAAGCAACAGGCAGCATCACAGAATGTATTTAGATATTTTATTGTTCTCTTGTTGACAATGTTTCGAACTTGCTTTTCTACTCAACCTTCTGTATTTTTGAGATCTGTAAATGCAGATGCGTATAGGACTAGTTGTTTTATTTTACCTGGTATAGTAAACACGTTAACTGATTGGGTCTCAATTTCTGCTCTTAGGAATCTTTGTCCTGATTTTGTAACTGAAGGGGACAGGACTGGGAAGGGAAACAGAATACGTATCAGAATATGTAACTGGATACGTACCCATTAACTTTCCTTCAGACATTATCTTCTTTTTTTCCTTATTATTTATTTTTATTTATTTGTTTATTTTTTGACTGCATTGGGTCTTTGTTACTGTGCGCGGGCTTTCTCTAGTTGCGGCGAGTGGGGGCTACTCTTCGTCGCGGTGCACAGGCTTCTCATTGCGGTGGCTTCTCTTGTTGCGGAACACGGGCTCTAGGCACATGGGCTTCAGTAGTTGTGGCTCGCGGGCTCAGTAGTTGTGGCTCGTGGACTCTAGAGCACGGGCTCAGTAGTTGTGGCGCACGGGCTTAGTTGCTCCACGGCATGTGGGATCTTCCCGGACCAGGGCTCAAACCCGTGTCCCCTGCACTGGCAGACGGATTCGTAACCACTGTGCCACCAGGGATGTCCCAGGCATTATCTTTCCACTTTACTAGTGTTTTTCATTGCCCAGATTTTTAAAAAATCGATTTTTGTTTTTAGAGCAGTTTTAGGTTCAAAGCAGAACTGAGAGGAGGGTACAGAGGTTTGTCATACACCCCCTGCCCCACACATGCACAGCCTCCCCTCTATCAGCCTCCCACCGCAGAGGGTACATTTGTTACAAATGATGAACACACATCACACACCTCATCACCCAGAGGCCATAGTTTACAGTTTACTCTTGCTGTTGTGGATCCTGTGAATTTTAACAAATGAATAATGACGTGTCTCTAACATTATAGCATCATACAGCATAGTTTTCACCACCCTAAAAATCCGCTGTTCTTGCTTATCCCTCCCTCCCGCCGAGCCCTAGCAACCACTTATCTTTTCACTGTCTCCATCGTTTTGCTTTCTCCGGGATGTCGTATATGTAGTTGGAACCATACAATATGCAGCCTTTTCAGATTGGCTTCTTTCACTTAGTAACATGCATTTAAGTTTCTGCCACGTCTGTTTATGGCTTGATTGCTTATTTCTTTTTAGTGCTGAATAATTTCCCATTGCCTGGATATCCCCCAGCTTGTCCATTTACCCACTGAAGGATATTGGTTGTTTTCAACTTTTGGCAATTATGAGTAAAGCTGCTATAAACATCCATGTGCAGGTTTTAGTGTGGGGATGTTTCCAACTCATCTGGGTAAATACCAAGGACTGTGATTGCTGGATGATACGGTAAGAATATATTTAGTTTGTAAGAAACTGACCAACTGTTATCCAATGCCCTGATTTTTAAAGGTATCCACTTTCCATCTCGTTCATATCGTGGAAAGTTACCTCAGATCCTTTCTGGGAGGAGGCAAGGAAGAAACACAGCAAGCACGTAAACACACAACTAGCTCCTGTCCAGGCTTGGCAGGTGGGGACTCAGGCCAGACCTCTGAGAGACAGGAACTAAAAGAGAAAGCGAGGCCTGTTTTGAGGTGAGCATGCATCAGAGACAGACTGCCGGAAGTCTGCTCCAGTCAGCAGACTCCTAGAGGGTGCCTACCTGTGCCCTGAGGATACAGAGAAGAAAGGATGCTCTGAGCTGCCCACCGTCGACAAGAGTGTTCCATGCATCGTCCATCAGCTGCTCTGTGCCCCAAATCGCAGACCCCACTTACACCAGCAGCGGACTTGGGCAGCATCTTGCTGCTGGCCGGGAGGGTGCCTTGCGTTTACACGTTCCTTGTCAGGGCACTCTGGGTCTGTCCCAGTTTTGGGTATCGTTGCTTGAATTCAGAGGCTCGAGGGAGCACTGACTGACTCCCTCAGTTGATGGGAATCCTGCTTCCTAGGACTACCGTAGCCCTTCCATCCCTGCCTTTTTCCAAGTCCTCCAAGCCAGCCCCCTCGGACCAGTCAAACGGCTCCTGGGAAATGGCCCTGAAGCACCGGCTGGTTCCCCTCTCCTGCCAACTTGCTCTTTCAATGCTCCACTCTTTCCGCAGCCCCATCTCCGCCCAGCCCAAACCCTGATTCTCGAGTGACTGTCCTAGGACACCGTAGTCCCGCCCCCAGACTGCTCTCCGGACATCTCTTTGCACTGCTTGCTGACACCCTAACTGTCCCCTAGTTCCCTCACCAGAGGGCGCTTTCCTTGACACCTAGCTGCTGACTGAGCAGAATCTCAAGGCAGGGGCCGCAGCTCACTCATTAGAAGGTGATGCATTGAAATTACGGCAGAATATAAACATTCAGCCTGTTTTCATAGGAAACAAAAAAACCTTATCTTTTCTGTGCTAGAAGAATGGGATGTAATTATCCCCTGCCTTATAGCACAGTCAGGATATTAAGCTCTCCCTGTCCTGGAAGGAGGAGGAACCAATATTTCAGTTGCACCACTAAGATGTACTGTGAGAAAGCAAGCTTTTGGGGTGTGGGCAGCGGTCGTGGTACGGTAAGGCTGGTGGGGTGCTAGAGGAGGTTGAGGGAGGCCTGGTGGTGAGAGCAGGTGGCCAGAGGGCTTGGAGATGGACCCTCGAAGCCTGGATGCTGGTCTCAGGAAGTCACCCAGGAATGGAGAGGCAGTGAGTGGGCCCAGTGAAGCCCCAGGCGAGGGGCCTGGTGGCCTGCTAGGTGCCTCTGGCTGTGCGACAACCTTCCTGCTGCACCTGGGCCTCCGGGCAGCCCCTCCTACTGGAGCCAGAAGCTCTTCAGGCCTTGAGCCCCGAGCTACTGGCCCCGAGAGAGCTGCTCTCTGGGCGTGAGGCCAGGCTGGCTCCATCCGATGACCGAGTCAGCCCTCCCGAGACCCGAGGCCTCCTGCGTCTGCCAGTGCGCCTGCGTACATGCTTCCCTGAGCAAGCCCGAGTGCCCTGATCTGGGCACCCCCCGCCCTCCACGACCCACAACACATCCGAGCCCAGAACTCTGCCGCTGGGCCCAGCTCACCTTCACGCGCACAGGTGAGGCCTCAGCAGGCTCACCCACTTGCCCGACTGGGGTCACGGCGCCAACGATGAGGACCTGGGATGTAAGCTAAAGTTTCTGATTCTCAGGGAAGCATAAAGACCGAAGGTTGAGGGCAACTTGTTGGTAGCTTCTGGGGCTGCTCTGGGGCTTTTACTCAGCATAGTTCTCATCTGTGCTCGGGATGAGGCCGATTCTGGAGAACCAAGACAAAGATCTGCAATTCTACTTTAAACGAGAAACTAAAACACTTTAAGTTCTGTGAAGATGTTCGAAATCGTAATATTAATTAAAATATCGGGGGTTACTGTGAGCCAGCTATGGTTTTAGGCACGTTGGAGGCGTTACTCATTTTATCCTCAAAACTGCTTTATGAGACAGGTGTGGAGGGAGGGCCGGCGTGCGGTTGGTCTCTTCCTTAAAGAGCGACACCTCTGGACACGTGGCTTGAGGCGCAGGGTGCCCAGGAAATGTCCCCGCCAGGGACACTGCAGCTTCCTAGCGATGCTCAGATTACAGCGAGAGTAGAGTCTTGTCTCAATGGAGTAACTGGATGAAATCTTTAAAAAAATCATAGTAAAATATGCATAACATAAAATTTACCGTTGTAACCACTTTAAGTGTACAGTTCAGTAGCATTAAGTACATTCTTGCGCCACCACCATCACCGCCACCAGAACTTTTTCATCATCCCAAACTGAAAAAATAACTCCCCATTTCCTCTCTCCTCTGGCAACCATGTTATAACATGTGCTGGAATTTCCTTCCTTTTTTTTTGTTTTTAGTTATCTTTTTTGTAATTGAAATATAGTTGATTTACGGTATTGCATTAGTTTCAGGTGTGTAGCAAAGTGATTCAGTTATATATTTTTTTCAGATTATTTTCCATTATAAGTTATTACACGATATTGAATATAGTTCCCTATACTACACTGTAAATCCTTGTTGCTTATTTACTTTATGGGGTTTGTGTCTGTTAATCCCATATTCCTAATTTATCCCTCCTTTCCTTCCTTTTTAAGTCTGAATAATATTCCTTTGTTTGTATATACCATGTTTTGTTTATTCATTCATCTGTCAGTAGACACTGGGGTTGCTTCCACCTTTTGGCTGCTGTGAGCAAAGCTGCTATGACGATGGGTGTACAAGTATCTGTTCAAGTCCTGGACTCCAGTTCTTTCGGGTTTATACTCATTTGCTGGGTCAAATGGTGATCCTATGATTAACTTTTTGAGGAACCGCTGTACCGTTTTCCATAGCAGCTGCCCCATTTCCATCAGCAAGCATTCCAATTTCTTCATAACCTCCTCAACTTTTGTTATTTTCTGTTTTTTCCCCCTTCGTAATAGCCATCCTGATGAGTGTGCAGTGGTACCTCATTGTGGTTTCGATCTGCATTTCCTTAATGACTAATGGTGTTCAGCCTCTTCTCCTGTGCTCATTGGCCGTTTGTGTTATATTCTTTGGCGAAATGTCTCCTCAAGTTCTTTGCCCTTCCTCTTCTTTAAAAAAAAATGTTTTCTTATTCTTACAGATGGTTTTTGCCAAGTCTTCCTTTATCTTAGGTATTTTTATTATTATGCTCTTTAAAGTTTTTTGTCCTCCTCTTCCAATCATTCTGCTTCAGGGGGTAAATGATGTTTCTTTGGCCGTCTTTATTTCAGAATGGCTGTCCTTCTCGGGAACCTGGCTACTTTGGCCTTGGTGGGTTCAGGACCCCATAGGAATGTCAAAGGCCAGGCCTGTGTCGATCCCAGAGTCTAATGGGAGGGGAGGGATGGAGCTCAAGGGATCAGGGTCTGCCACCACAAATCTGCCATGTTGACATAAGAATTATTTTGAGCTGAAGGCATGTGAGTTCCTGAAATCCCTTATCTGCCTGAAAGCAGAGTCTCCAAAGAGAACTCAATTGTCATAAAGCCCTCCGGAGTCTGTACCACCCATCCAGACATTGTCACAAACGGTCATATCTCCATCTATTCCCCTAGAGGCCCATTGATCTTTCCAAAAAGTCATTTACCTTTCCCAAAATGTCCTTTCTCCCCATCCCTTTCCGCTACTAAATTAGATGAAGAGACCCCAAATTCTAACCCCCTTTGAGTTCTCCACTTCTGGGTACTCCCATGTGTATGCGTGATGCACAGCTAATAAACTTTCCTCTTTGTCACCCTGTCCAGTTCAAAGCTGGAGACCCTAGGAGGAGAGAAGGAAAAAGAATTCTCCCTTGCCTATAGAACCCAGGGTGTGGAGGTCCAGATCCCACAGAATCACTTCCATTTTTTGTTTCCCTCCCTGAAGCTCTGGCCGGGGTTGTATCTCTGAACCTCAGCAGCCTTGGAAGGAGCCAGGCCCCTCGGGCCCCCACGCTGTGGGTGCTTGGGGTGCTGCCTGAGGTCGGGGACCTGTCCTCACCTGTTTCTCTCATATCTTCACCCCAGCGAGGATCACGTACTGCTCGGCCTACCTCACAGAGACTAGGGGCAGGGGCCTGGCCTGATGGGCCCACAATGACTGTTCTAAGGATGGCAGAATGGCAGCCAGAGCGGAACTTAAAAGTGCCCTAACCTTCCCTCTCACTGCCATCTCTGGGGTCTTCCAGCACCCCAGCGCCAGCCCCACTCCCACCAGTAAGAACAGAGGTCTACCCATACCAGGCCTGGACTGCACCTCCTGCCTACACTAATATGACCCTGTGCTATTTCTCTGTCTTCACTAACTTTATTTTTCCAGGTAATTGCTCGGTTGTTCTTATAGAAATTTCCAGAAAGACTATCAACTTTTCGATGGAAAACATCAGAAGCCTGTTTGTGCCCTCAGATTCGTTGAACCCTTGGCCTCAGAATCAGAGTCACGGCCCCTGCGTGGTCCTAGTCAAGCTTTCCCCGTTCGGAAGACCCGCCTGAAACCAGCTTCCAATTCTCAGTTAGTGTTGACGGTGTCCTGCCCCCTCTGAGACGCTGACAGACCTTTGGAGTGTGATGCTCCCCTTGGCCGTGGTGGGCAAAGCCCGGTCATCTCAGCAGGTCGTGTGGGTGATGTTTGGGAGGCACCTTTGATGCCAGGCATTGCTTACGCCGGTCTTTGGTTTTTGGAACCTTCTGACCTCGTGGTTCTTGGTGTTTGCTCTCTGACCCGTGCTTCTCTTGCTTTGTAATTTCTTCAGGTCGATGTTAGGGGAGGGGGCACCAGGCAGTGACAGTTTGCCATCTGGACAGGAATTTCCTTCCAACTGCATCAAATCAGTGGCATCACAGGGAGCTCACACTGTTACTTGGTAGATTGTCCAGGACAGCAGGCTGGTGTCTGAGGCTGCACCCTGCCAGTTTCTAGGCTTGTGTAATCAAAACCGCCACTTCCATTTTATATTTTCCCATGACTGACCCTGAAATCCAGCTAATCCTGACAGGCATTTCAGTTTCAATCAGGAGGGAAATCTGTTAATCACGTGACTAAAACACAATGGTGATCTAATGATGGAGTAATAATGCCAGCTTCATTATTCCTGCTCTTTGCAACTCTTTTAAAAATATAAAGTCTGTAGGCAGTGAATAATTATAGACCTCTAGATGTTTTGGTGGTTTAAAAATGGCTTATTTTCTAATTCTGGGTATCTGGTTAGTGTAATGGGCATTTTTATTTATATGCAGTCAGAAAGCCAAGTATTTACAAAAATTAAATATGGTATTGAAGTCATGGCTGTTTCAGCTGTAATTACTGACTGTGAGAGCACTGGTGATTCCACTCCTGCTAAGGTTCCTGTCTTAGCTAACTTGCCCCTGAAACTGGGGTAAAGACAGTGGGGGAAAAGGTCATGCTCAGGACTTGAAGCCAGGCGGACCCGAGTTCAAGTCCTGGCTGTGTCCCCCACTTGGTGTGATGCAGATCAAGGTTGTGACCTTACTTATCCTTGGTTTCCTCAGATGTAAAGAAAACATTTGTAGCTCATAAGGTTTTCAGCAGGAACCTTGCTGTTATTGTTTTGTTATTGCTGCTTTGAGAGACAAGATGGTTCACTGGAGACTGGGGACAAATATTAGAACTTCCATTTGTATTTATATTTCATCCTTTTCTGACATTCTATTTTCTTTTTTTTAATTTAATTTAATTTTTTTATACAGCAGGTTCTTATTAGTTATCTGTTTTATACATACTAGTGCATATATGTCAATCCCAACTTCCCAATCATCCCACCACCTCCACCCCCATTCTATTTTCAGTTTACTTGTTACAGTGTACATAATGTGGTACTTTAGTCTTATTCACTACTTAACAATCTGTAAAAGATAAAAGTGCGTTTATTGAGGATGCATACTCTAGGTATTTTACTGGTGGGTGGCGCATTAAAAAAATTGGGAGATCACTGCTCTGGACTGTCTGAGCCCTCTGGTCATTCTGTTTTGAGTTGCAAATTAATTCTCGGAAATCCTTTCTATCATCTCAATCAGCATCTCAAGAGCTTGGGTGTTAGCAGGTGGGAGATCAGGAGGTTGGAGCTTCTGGGTCTGAGAAGCTGAGAACTAGCCTCTCTACTTTCATGACCTTCCTGTCACACGTGTGCAGTCCTAAGGGCCAGCCCGACGCCCTCAGTGAGATCTCTGACATTCTTTGAGGTCTCTGCTTCTAGTTCTGGCAGAACCTACATCTAACTTAGCCGTGTCTTCATCCTTTATTATAAAGAGCAGGACGTTCCATGGTTGAAAGTGCCTTCCAGTCTTTCTTTCCCTTGTAACCCTTGACCTCTCAGCCTCAGCTTCTGCATCTTTCAAGTGATATTGGGCTGGCCAAAAAGTCCGTTTGGGCTTTTCCCGAGTAACTGTCTTGCCTGCCTCAACGGGCTGTTGTAAAGAACAAAAAAGAGCTGGTATCGTGTCAAACTGAATCTACAGGACACCAAAGACAAGAAGACATTAAAGGCAACAAGAGGCGAGTCAGATGCTTTCAAAGGAACGACAGTTTATACTAAGAGATTTCTTCTCTTTCTCCTCCTTTTCTTTCTCCTCCTCCTTCCTTTTGTGGATGGTGGAAAAGCTTATTCTATTGAGAACTCACCGGCTCTGCCCTGTTTAGATAATCCCCCAATCTCGTTGGCCAGTTCCAGTGCCACCTTCTCTCCATCAGGCCAGGTGAGGGCACAGCCTCGGCCACACCAGCATCAGAGAGCCTCTTCACGGCTCATCTGATCTGATACTTGTCGGCCTTGACGTCCATGGAGAACACCGGTGTGCAGCTGTTCTCCATCTTCATGGCGGACTCTGTGGCCGGGGAAACCTGATGACAGCATATGGGTCAAGCTGATTATTCAGGGTGCATTTTTTTCAGGGTACTTGGATACCTCAGAGTTGCAGTGTCTTGGGCTGCCCGAATGTGGGTGACATGGAACAAGTTCTCCTTCATTCCTCTCATCATTTTTTGTTGTTGGTGGTGACTATGGGCACCTTTTCTGTATTACTTTCTTGGCTTTGTTTTGACTTCCTTTTCTGGAGGTGTAGGGGGTTTCATTTTTCGCTCTCAGTACTATTTGTAAAAAGGCAGTACAGCTAACTTCTTAATAGCAACAGTGGAAGCCAGAAGAGAGTGTACTTTCAAAGGGCACTATATATCTGTAATACATAACTGGGAAATATAACTGGAAATCTAGAGTGTTATATACAGAAACATTATTTTACAAGAATAAGGGTAAAATACAGACATTTCAAGACAAAAATGGAGAGCTTATCACAAACACGATCTCACTAAAGGAAATTCTAAAAGCCGAGGGCTCGTTCTAGATGGAAGATCTGAAATGTAAAAAGAGATGAGGGCAAAGAAGTTGGTAAGTATGTAAATCCAAGCAGCCTTTGATTATACCAAAACAACAACAGCAATAATGGTAATAATTACTAATTTGCAAGATTAAAGAAATGAAGTAGAACAAATATACTAGAAAATTTAGCAAATGAATTATAAGGTTTTTTTGTTTGGAAGGAAGATACAATTATTATCGTCAGGTTTTATTAAGTATGCATTTTTTAGTGTAATAGATTTTTTGTTTTTCTTTTTTTGATTATTCTTATTAAAGTATAGTTGATGTACAATATTATGTAAGTAGCAGGTATACAATATAATCTAATTGCAGGCAAAATAGAGGTTAAGGAATTACTGGAGATAAAGAGGATTATTGCATATTAATAAAAGAATTCATCAGAAAGATATTATAACTCTAAACTTGTATTTACCTAGTAATATCGCCTTAAAATATATAAAGCAAAAGTTGGTTTAAGAAAAGAACTATAAGAGGAAGTTGACGAATCTACCATCAAATTGGAAGATTTAACTATACCTCTCTCATTAACTGATAGGGAAAGCAGATAAAAAATTCAGTTTGTACATAGAAAATTTGAAAAAAATACATTTAGAAAGCTTGATGTAATATATATATCAATATATAGAAAATTGCATCCAATGGATAAATGACATTATTTTCTTTTAGCTTTTTAAAAAAGATTTATACTATGGAAAATTTTTTAAATGTACGGAAGTGGAGAAACTAGCTTATTAAGCTCTCATGTGCATATCACCAGCTTAAATGAATTATGAACTCATGACCAGTCCTGGTCATCCATCCCCACCCACTCCTCTATCCTGGATTATTTTTGAAGCAAATCCCAGACAGCTTACAATTTTACCCATAAGTACTTCAGTATGTATCTTTAAAAGATAGAGACAGTCTAAAAATAATACCATTATTACACTTAAAAACTGATGTTAACAATGAATCCTTATTATGTAGTAGTCAGAGTTCAAATTTCTCCAATTCTCATACATATAGTTTGTTCGACTCACACTGTGATTTGTTAATGTGTCTCTTGGGTCTCTTGTAATCTATAGATACGTCTCTGTGGTTTCTTATTTTTCCTTGCAATTTATTTATTTATTTATTTATTTTTTGTGGCACACGGGCCTCTCACTGTTGTGGCCTCTCCCATTGCGGAGCACAGGCTCCGGACGTGCAGGCTCAGCGGCCATGGCTCACGGGCCCAGCCGCTCCGCGGCACGTGGGATCTTCCCGGACCGGGGCACGAACCCGTGTCCCCTGCATCGGCAGGCGGACTCTCAACCACTGCGCCAGCAGTGAAGCCTGCAATTTATTTGTCGAACAAACTGGTTTGTTTGTTGTGGATTTTGCCTACTGCATGCCCGTGGTGTTTAACATGTTCTTCTATACTCTGTTTTTCCTGTAAATTATTAATTGGATCTAAAGGCTTGATCAGATTTAGACTGAATTTTTTTAGGCAAGGCTACTTCATAGGGTATTCTTTTTTTTTTTAAGTTTTTATATTTTGTTTGTTTATTGTTTTCTTTTTCATTTTTTTTTTCACTCATAGGGTATTCTTGTACTCTTCAATTAAGAGGCACATAATGACTGGCTCTTTATTTTGGGGGGATGTCAGTAGCTATTGGTGATCATTACTTATATCCATTAATCCATTAGGAATTGTGAAATGGTGATAGTTTAATTCTATAATTCCTTCAATTATCAGCTAGAATACGGGGGTAAAAATAACCTTGTCCTCAACAACCAGGCATACAGTTTGTAGAGGAAAGGCAGGATAAAGTCAAATGCACTTTAATACTCCAACAGTCTATTAAAGAGAATGATATTAAAAATAGCACTTAGAGTATAAATAATAATAAGTGCATAGAAATAAATTTAAAAGTAGTAATGCCATGAGAAAATGATATAATTTTTACTAAAAAGTATTTAAAAAGAAATGGGAATATGTATCATGTTTATTGATACAAAATAGTCAAAATCATATAGATGTTAATTTTTTGTGAATTAACCTACACATTCAATTCTATGCTACTCAAAGCCCCAGCCATTTTGAGTGTGTGTGTGTGTGTGTGTGTGTGTGTGTGTGGACCTTGACAAGTTGATTCCAGAATGTATACAGAAGAGCAATTGGCCAAGTATCGGTAAAATACCCCAGAAGAACAAGGTGGGGACTGGCCTTACGACGTAACAGTGCTTATACAAAGTTGTAGTAATTAAGATGATGTGGCATTGGCACAGGGATATAGAAATAAACCAATGGAGCAAAATGCAGGCCCAGAAACAGATGTGTATTGAAACTTGATTTATGACGAAACAAGGCAGTGTAGATTAGTGGGGGAAATGTACATTTCATTAACGGTGCCCAGCAAAAAATAGCAATAAAGAATAAAACTGAAATGGGATCCGTTGTCACACCATTTACAAAAATCAATTCCAGGCAGATTAAAGACCTAGCTTTGAAAGTCAGAATTATAAAATTTTAAGAAGATAATATGGTATTTATCTTTGTGACCTGAAGTGAAGTAACAAGATACAGAAAAGTACAGTAAGTCCCCTACATACGAACCTTCAAGTAGAGAACTTTCAAAGATGTGAACATGCTACTACCCAGACATCACTGGATCGTTTTTTCAAGAGGATGGGTAGAATTGAATCCAGCAAGGAACCAGAACCTGTGCCGTCAGCGTCAGGCGTGAGTGACATTGCGGCTTGCCCTCCATCCCCTATTGCTGACGATCCTTCAGCTCTACCATCGCCCACCTCCTCTCCCTCCTCCAGTCAGTAACTCTTCTTGCCTGTTCACTCGATGCCAGCCCCTGGATGCCAGCTGTTGTGCTGTACTGCTGTACTTTCCAAGGTACTGTACTGTAAGATTAAAAATATTTTCTTTATTTTTTGTGTTTGTTTTTATGTATTATTTGTGTGAGAAGTATTATAAACCTATTACAGTATGGTACTATATAGCTGATTATGTTAGTTTGGTACCTAGGCTAACTTTGTTGGACTTATGAACAAACTGAACTTATGAATGCACTCTTGGAACAGAACTTGTTTGTATGTAGGGGACTTAATGTACAGATCATAAAGGTAAAAATGGACAAATCAGATAACATTAAAAATAAAAAATTTTGTTCATTAAAGAGATTTGAAGAGAATTCACGAATCTGTCCATTTCTGGTGGGAATGTAAATTGGCACAAGTACTTTGGAAAACAAGTTGGCATTACCTAGCAAAGCTAAAGATGCCTATACCTTAAGACCCAGCGGAGTCATCCTCCTAGGTACACGTTCTAGAGTAAACCTTAACGAGAATGCTCATGGGGGCTTCGCTGGTGGCACAGTGGTTGAGAGTCCGCCTGCAGATGCAGCGGGTGCGGGTTCGTGTCCCGGTCCGGGAATATCCCACATGCCGCGGAGCGGCTGGGCCCATGAGCCATGGCCGCTGAGCCTGCACGTCCGGAGCCTGTGCTCCGCAGCGGGAGAGGCCACAACAGTGAGAGGCCCGCGTTCTGCGAAAAAAAAGGAAAAAAAAAAAAAGAATGCTCATGGCAGCATCGTGCCAAGTGGCATAAAATTGGAAACACCCTAAGTGTTCATTGTCAGGAGAAGGGATAAATAAGTTCCTGGTGTATTTATGCAATGGAACACTATACTGCAATGACAACAAATGCACTACAAATAAGTGTGTCTCAAGAAGGGTGAGTCTCGGGACTTCCCTTGTGGCGCAGTGGTTAAAAATCTGCCTGCCAATGCAGAGGGCACGAGTTCGAGCCCTGGCCTGGAAGATCCTACATGCCGCGGAGCAACTAAGCCTGTGTGCCACAACTACTGAAGCCCACGTGCCTAGAGCCTGTGCTCCTCAACAAGAGAAGCCACCGCAATGAGAAGCTCGCGCAACGCAACGAAGAAGAGCCCTCGCTTGCCGCGGGTAGAGAAAGCCCGCGCGCAGCAACGAATACCCAATGCAGCCAAAAATAAAATTAATTTATTAATTAATTTAAAAAGGGGGAAAAATCTTAAAAAGAAAAAAAGAAGGGTGAGTCTCAGGAATTTCTGGTGCATCCAAAGAAAGAAAAATAGCGGTGGGAAAAGAATGAGTCTATATTAATCTATATCATTCCATTTATGTAAAGTTCAAAAACATGCAAAACTAAATACATTTTCAGGGATACAAACACGGTAACTATGAAGCACAGCAAGGAAATGTAAACAGACAATTCATGATAGAGGCACCCAGATGCTGGGGGCGGGGACGTGATGGGGAAGGGCACATGTGGCTGCCAAGGCGCCAGCCACATTCTGGTTCTTAAGCTGGGTTGTGGGTACGTGGGCGCCTGTAGCCCTGGTCGTCTTTACACGCTACACACTGGTTATAAATATGCCTCTATGTCTATTTATATCTACTAATATCTTCTATACCTACTCAATGGAAGCAGCGGTTCAAACGCTTTGAGTTTACGAGGGAGCATCACAGTTGCCTCTTCTTGGGCAGCCCTGCCTGCACCCTATAGCTGCTGTCTGAGCTTGTAATTGCTAACCAGAGTCTACTCTGTGCAGTCCCTGCTCCCACACACAGTGTTTGGTGTAGTCTGGGCTTCTGGAGTGAGGATGGGATGGTGTCAAGGACCGCAAGGAGCGAGGCGGAAAACGGGCACTTTCCACAAAGACCTTAGACGCGGGGAGTTGTCTGTGTCCTTCCAGAGCCCGTCTGGACCATTTTGTCTAAGAGTAGCCTAGCCAAGCTGATGCTAGGCCCTGCTTGGCCCTGGCAGGTGCTGCATCTGACAGACAGATTACCAGACACCAAGCTTGGTGAGGAGGAGATAAGAATGGAATCCAGAAAGTCGATGTGCCATCATGCTGTCTTACCTATAGTTGTCAAGGTTACCAGAGCCTCGTGTTTCTTGGTAACCACTCCTCCCGAAATAGCCACCACTGGTGCCAGCCAGCCAACTGCATCCTGTGTCACAGTCATCTTTTACACTGTTTTGAGGAGCAGGCAAGGAGGCCCCTTTGCATGGGATAAGATTTTACAGAGCACACAAACCGGTCCTCAGCAGATCTTTACCTGGGTAAAGCTGGGTAAGCCCCATTTTCCAGGTGACAAAACCTTCTTGGAGAGGTTAAGTGACTTGCCCAATGCCAGATGACTCTCAGGTTTCAGAACTGAATGGAAAGTCCAGATTCTTCTGAGGCCGTTGATGGCCCACATACTGCCTCTCCCGGCTGAAGTCCTGTTACCCTACAGGAGAGGGCTGTGAGATCGAGTCAACTGGGAAGGTTTGAGTATGCTGGGCTGAGGTTCTACTTTTGTAGCTGATACGGCCACTACCCCCCTTCTTCCTTGCCCACTGAACCCCAATTTTGTTCAGGTGGGGGGCCTCCATGCTTCCCTGGATCTCCCAGGAAGTTGAGGTTGATTAGTTGTGGTGATAATTCTATCCCCCTTGCTAGTGATTGTTGAAATGCAGAATGTGACCCAGCCTCGGCCAGTGGAGGTGGGATAAGTCTGCAGGGCGGTAGTTCTCTAAGGAACGAAATTACTAGGAGGCAATGCCCCTCCTCTAGGCCTGCGTCCCTTTGCATGGGATGGAGCCTATTTGATGGCCACGAGGAGGTACGTTGCTGGTGATGACCAAGTGGAAGGGTGGAAAGCCCTTGGTCTGGCTCTGAGAGGTCTCCTCTTCTCGAAGCCAGGCCCCCTCCATCTGGTAGCGTCTTGTTCATCTAGGTGCAGTCAAAGGGATCATCTTGCATGCTTTGACTGCGCCTACGGCCCCCTGCTCTGCCGTTGGGCTCTCTTCAGATGTGTCCTTCCAGTTCCGCTGGGCTGTGAGCCCCCTGGTCCTGGACGTTTGTCCCTCAACTTCCCCCACCCCCAGTCCAGTTTCTCCATAGTAGAAGAGCTGGTGGGGAAGTCATTGGGGGCAGGGCTGGTTCTCCTGACTTGGGGATCCCTAGTGGGAGGTATCTGCACCCCCTTGCGTGGGGGACTCCCTGGTGACTCTCTGCGAAAGGTCTTAGCTTGGGTCCTCAGCTTGGGTCTTACCGTTGAAGCACAAGTATTGTCCTACTCAGCAGCTTTGGAGGGTAGACTTGTGTCGGAAACTCTTTCAGTTGGAAATCCTTCACAGTATAGACAATGATCACCAATTTGGAGGAAGTTACTATGCAGAAAGCTATCACTCTTAAGAAGGACTGACACTTTCTTCACCTTTATTAAGGGCCTGATTGCTAAATGTCTGGTTTGTGCTAAGCGTTGGGCTCAGGGAACGTTATACAAAAATAGTTAGGATGTGGCTCCTACTCTGGCAGCCCGGCGGAGAGGATGCATGCCCACAGCAGGCTCTGTCAGGTAGCAGAGGACCACAGGTGCTGTGAGGGGTGTCCAGCACTGCACTGTCGGGGCGACTTGGCCGGGGAGGGGCCACAGAGGGCGGTGGGGGGGTGCTGACTGGTTGTTTGAGTTGCAAGGGGATGAGACTGGGGGTGGCCAAAAGCAGGGTGTGCTGGAGGATCACCCATTTGGAAGTTTGTGTCCAAAGTAGTGGGAAGGGTAGAGCGAGTATGAATCGTCAGGTCCCCAAATGCCAGGTGAAAGATCGGGGACTTTATTTGGCCTGGGAAGACTTTGAAGGGGTTCGAGTGGGAGGCTGAGATATCATTGTCGAGGCTGTGGTGGGACAGGTGAGTTGAGGGAGTTGTGGAAGAGGGAGACCAGTCGGGGGTCTGCGGGCATCCATGTGAGGGCTACCGGGGAGTGAAGGAGGTGCGGAGCTGGAGTGCCTGCATCCTAGTCCTGGTTTGGCCCCTTAGTTGATGTCACCTTAGTCTAGTCATTTCTCCTCTCCAGGTTCTTATTTTCTCATTGCAGACAAAGTGGAGAGACACAGTGATCCCCATCACCCTGGGCCTCTATGCACGAGATGGAAAAGAAATCTAAATGGGTCATAGTCACGGACAGGATGGAGAGGCAGGAGGGAGGGCTCCAAGACGTCTTCTCAGTTCTGTGCATTGATTATCCAGGAGAGTGGAGCCCCAGTTTGCTCACGGTGGGAAGAAAGCAGGAGAGAATGGATGGGAGTGACCGATGGCCTCCCAAGGATGGCCTCTGTAAGGAAGGGGAGAGGCAGAGACAGTAGGACAATCCCTTTAATGCCTTCGCAACCAAAGGACTCCCAGTAATGGCTTTTCCATAGCACAGCCTCCGCTGCCAAGTCCATGAGTGTTTAGAACCCAGATGTGCATGTGTCTGCAGCTGCTGGTTTTATTATCTCTTCTGTAATTGTTTTGCTTGATTCCTGAGCATGGACCAGAGTTAATGGAGCAATTCTATTATGAAACCACTTAGAAATTTAGAAGACAATGTACTTGGGTTTGAATGGGATAATTAGACATTGGGGGGAAAACATTTGTGAGAGAATTACATATAAATCTCACGCATTCCCCCCTTGCACCACATCCATGAAAAAAATTGGATCACTCAAAGAGCTCAGAAATGAGCTAGTTCATGCATTGTGGTAAAAAGCAAACCCATTTCTATTTCCAGAGGAATGCTTTATGAAACACTTCAAAATGTAGATCTGAAACTCCATTTCTGGTTTAACATCTACTGAGACGGCTAAAATCATTTTTCGCTTTTGAAGAAGCGTGTGATGCTGCGGAAAGCCATGAGGACTTGCTTTGGCAGAGCCAATACCCGCTAGGACACTGGGATGCCTTTCTATTCTGTGCTGTGAATCATCAAATGTATTTTAAGTTATGTTTTTGTTGATGGAGAAGTGGAGGCTTTTGGTTATGGTGGGATGTGGAAGGGACCAAGGTGGGGGCCTCTCCCCCAGGGAAGGGTCTGGTAAGAGCTCAAGGAGGCCTTGTGGTGTGAACTTGGGCTCCCAGTCTTGCTTCCTGCTGGCAGACACAGAGTGAGGGACCTTGACCTTGGCACCAACCCACATTTGGGTGGCTCAGAAATGTACAAGGCTCGTTCTCAGGCATTACTTCCCTGGTTTTAGATCCCCCTCAGAAACAGGTGCAAATAGTTTCCTTCCAAGGGTATGCATTGCTCACACACTCAGAGTCAGGGTGAATTTGAGTTATGCCCAGCTCCAAGTTAGACCAACGTATGCGTGTATGAATGAGGGATCGGACACAGGACCGGAGGCAACTTGGATGGGTGGCAGGAGCAATGGATTTGGACCCAGGAAGATCTGAGTTCAAACCTGGCTTGGTCACTCGCTAGATACTTGACCTTGGGCAAGTTAATTAGCCTCCCTGAGCCTTATTTTCCTTTTCTGTAAGAAAAGAGCTGGTTACAATACCTTCTTCTTAAGGGTGTTAGGAGGCGTAAATGAGACATAGGAAGTGAGTGGAAGCCCTAACTTGGAGTTTACTGGCAAACCTGCCGTGTCCCCAAGGGGGTGCGATCAGAGCACTGGAGGACCCTGAACTCTCAGGTCACGTGTTGATGGTGACAGACTGCTGGCTTAGCCCAGAGACAAGACCCTCCCACTCCCAGAGGCTGCTTTGCTCGGCACAATTTAGTGGAGACGTAACAGAGTGTGATGAGCCTCGAGGGGGCTTCAGTGGAGTCATTTCTGGGTCTCAGCCCTTCCTCGCCCCGTGCCTGGCCCGTGGCCTCCATCAATAACTGCTGGACAGACTGAATTGGAAGGGGGACTGAAGGAGCCTCAGATGAACAGAGAGAGGAAAATGCGCATCTCCCCTTTTCCACCTCCTCCTTCGTCCGTCCCTCACTCCTCTTTATCTTTGTGTAACTTCTCTCTCTGGCTAACACGGTGTTCAAACAGCTCTAATTATTTAGTTGTCATTTTGAATGTAACTGTTTGCCCGTGACTCAATTCACGTATTTAACACAGTTTATTCAGATGTACTTTCTTACATTGTACTTTGACATGGGAGCTGGTTTTCATGTCGGAAGACCCTGGCTGGAGTTCAAGGACTGTTACTCAGTAAGTCTGGGGACCTGCCCCCCATCGAACTCCATCTTCCCTCCTGGGAAATGGGCAGATGCCAATCCACCTCCTCGGCCTTCTGAACGCTCTGTGTCAACTGGGAAGGTGTGAGGGATTCTTGGTAGAACAGATGCCTTTCAGAGGGAAAGGGCAGTTGCCCCCTGGAGAGGAGTGATGAGGGCCAGGCGTTTACAAGGCAGGATCTTCAGACTGGGAAGAATTGCTTTAAGAGTTTCTGGAAGCTCCCGGGGAGTTCTTGTGCCCCATAAATTCTTTAAGAGTTTCTGGAAGCTCCTGGGGAGTACTTGTGCCTCATAAATTCTTTATGAGGAAGTTAAACCAGCAGGCCCGGCGTTACAGCAATTCCCAGTTCTTTTATACACTCTGTGATGTCCTTGGGAGATATTAAAGCAATTTTTTCCCCTAAAATATTGAACAATGAGGAAGACAGTCCTTATGAGGTTGCTCCGTTGAACTCTGAGCTGTCTGGTGTTAGAAAAGTCTTGTATTCGTCTGCTCAGGCTGCCATAACAAAATACCCTAAACTGGCTCGTTTAAACACCAGAAATTATTTTCTCATAGTACCGGAGGTTGAAAATCTGAGCTCAGGGTACCAGCGTGGTCAGTTTCTGGTGAGGACCCTTTTCCTGGCTTGCAGATGGCCATCTCCTGCTGTGTCCTCACAGGATGGAGAGAGGGTGCCTGTGTCTCTCCCTCTTCTTATTAGGGCACTAGTCCTATCTGGTCAGGGCCCACCCTATGACCTCATTTAAATTTCATCACCTCCTTAAAGGCCCCATCTCCAGTACAGTTACAGGGGCTTCCACACATGGATTCTGGGGGAGGGACACAATTCAGTCCACAGCCAAGGACAAGTGTTGAGTCCACGTAGGTGGAAGGAGCTGGGGCTTAGGAGTCAGAATGATCTGGGTTCAAACCCAGCGCTGGTGCCTGTAGCTGAGGGGCTTGGGCAAGTTATTAATCCTTCTGAGCCTGTTTCCTCTTCTTTAAAATGTGGAAAATGGGATCAGAGCTCCCAGGGCTTGTGTGAGGCTTAGGCAGGGGACTGACTGCGCGTTGAAGAAGTTGAGCTATCTTTAGAGTCTGCCTCTGCTCCCCATTCTGGAAGCCTGTAATCCTGAGACGAGAACACAGTGTCTAGGAGGGGCCCCAGGCTCTGTTCCATCCTAATGAGGATAATAATACCTGTGGAGGTTGTTAAGATGAGCTAAGATACCACATGGTGAAATACCTAATTCAGTTCTCAGCAGGTAGCAGATACCCAACAAATGTTCTTGCACCGTGGCTCCAGGTGAGGCCTGAGTTGGGAGGATGTCAGTCCACAGAGATTTACTGAGCATTTACTATGTGCCAGGCACGAGGGACATAACAGTGCAAAAGACAGGCATGGCCCCTGCTCTTACGGAACTTAAAGTCTTTGGGGAGAAGGGAGACGTGAACCAGATTATCACAAAGGCTTGTGTCTCTGGTCTTGGGTCCAGACCCACCTGGCGGGGGCCTGCTGCGGCATAGACGGTGTCCTCCAGCGGGGTCACCCTCAGGTCCCTTGGGCTCATCCCTTCCAGGGGAGGGGCCCCGGGTGGGAGAGTGCCGGCATTCCTGCCCGAAGTCCACGGAGCCTCATCACATGCCAGCCCAGCTTGCAGCTACGCGAGCCCGCTCGATCGATCCTCTCCTGTTTTTGTGTCCTTGGGGCAGCCACTGTGGGTCTCCACGAGTCACTGAGCCACTCCTAACCACCGTCCTTCTCACGGTGGGGAAGAGCATTCCATCTATAACAAATGTGTGTCCATCTGAGAATGAGGAGCCTCCGTTGCTACGTATGCACAGCGACTGCAAGTTTCTACCCTCTTGGTGGTGCTGAGGGTCTCATAGTCTGCAGAACGCAAGGGATGGGTCAGGTGGCGTGAGGCCTGATTTGGCATCACCCAGATTTGGCAAAAGCGAGAAAAGGGGACATAAGTTTGTCACCTTGACTACCTGCTTAGGTTGGCCTTTATCTTGGCAGAGGGCTTAATGGAGTAGAAGTCTGAACCGTTGCCTGGAGAGTTTATGGAGGCCTCCCTGAATTGTTCCAATCCTCTCTCCTCCTCACCCATAAGTGAGGGTCAGCAACAAACAGACGTTTCCTTTGAAAGAAATAGAAAAGCCTTGGGACTGGTGAGCTTTGCTGCCTTAGTGAGCTCCTACTCCTTTGCTATTCGGTTACTTTATCTCTGTGAACACCTGTATTTAGACGCTGGGGCAGAGGCTGCGAGGTGCCCTTCTTTCTTTTGGCAACAGGAGCCCCTGAGTTTTAAGCAGGCATACGTCAACCGTAACCCTAACCCTAACCACAGACCACGTTTCCTAGCTTCCCTTGCAGCTAACTGTGTCCATATGATTAACTTTCGGCCAATAGGATGGGAAAGGAAGTGGTACGTGCCATTTCCAAATTATTATGATTTTGAAACCAGATTACTATTTTTATTTTATTATTATTATTATTATTATTTTTTTGCGGTATGCGGGCCTCTCACTGTTGTGGCCTCTCCCGTTGCGGAGCACAGGCTCCGGACGCTCAGGCTCAGTGGCCATGGCTCACGGGCCCAGCCGCTCCACGGCATGTGGGATCTTCCCGGACCGGGTCACGAACCCGTGTCCCCTGCATCGGCAAGTGGACTCTCAACCACTGCGCCACCAGGGAAGCCCAGATTACTATTTTTATGTTACTAGTTTGTATTTTCTAGAAGATCAACGTACTTTTTTAAGTATGTAAGCCGCTTGCCCTGCTCACTCTCTCCACCCTTCCTGGGCTGGGATGTTGAGGGGGTTCTGAGGGGCCAGGGTTCACCACGTAGATAGTGATGACAGCCTCGGGGATGGCAGAGCACAAGGCAAGGAATTTGGGTCCCTAAAGGACCTCACTGAGCAGAGGTACCTGCCAGTCTTGGCCCACTGCCCACGTTCAGACCGTTATGTGAAAGAGAAACACGTGTCTATTTTAAGTCCCTGTATTTGGGGGCCTCTGACACAGCAGCGTAGACTAAACCCTAAATAATTCACATGTTAGCAGAGTTAAGGTGTGGTCAGGCATCCAGTTATCTGTAATATGGTTCTATGCTGGATGCTGTTCAGAATTATATATTTATTGCTACCCCTAACATACGTAGGTTGCAAAGACTTCCTAAGATATCACAGTGGACAAATTCTACCCATCTTGCTTATAATTTTGAATTCCTTTTAATGTTAAAACCAAGTATATGCCAGGTAGCACTTTTGGAAGATATAATTCTTGACAAGCTTATGTCCTTACTTAGATCAGGCACTGAAAGTTATATAATCTGGCGAATTTCCTGTACGCTTTGACTTCCAGGAAAGTTAGAGCCGGGTAAATTTAATGCTTACTATAATAAACCTATGTTACCATAAGGTTCTTTTTATTGTGTTTCTTCCCCTATGTACAGTTCATCTTTGCTCGTTTGTGTGTTTGTTAAGGGACTTATTATACCCACCGTCACACCTCTTGCTGCCCTGCCCGTGCTGTTCCCCTGCCATGCATGTCCTTTCCCCTGTGCACTCAAAAGCCCCCTCTTTCCTTATGACGCATTTGAAGCGTTTTCTCTCTGCACTGACAGCCTTCCATACAGGGCGCTCTTAGACTTCCACTAGAGCTTCTGTCATGCCGACTTTGCTTTGGCTTGTTGACAGCGTCTATTAGAGTGTGAGCCTGTGGTGACCCTCACTGCTAATTGCCCTCTTTACAGGTAGGAGTACGTTTGTCCTAGATTGATTTTCTGTACGTCGATCTCCTGCAAAACTCATGGAGACTCTAGCAAAAGCCGAGAGCTTGAGGCAGTCAATTCTGGTAGGTTCCTGAGGTGGCCATGCCATAAAAGCTGTAATGGTAGGGCTTCCACCCCATCCCCTGACAATGACACGGGAGGGGCTGGTGGTCTCCTAACCATGGAGGCTGAGATGGAGCCAATATCCCACCGTGACATATACTGATGTTGGATCCTAGTCTCTGACCTGGCTAGGGAGGAACCAGCACGCCCCTAACTGTGCAGCTAAAAAGCCTCACAGCCCAAGGGCCACTGTCCATCCCTCCCCCAGATTCTGATGCCCTGCTACGGCTCCATGGGTCCCCTCGACAAACAGGCTCCAGAGGACCAGCTATGTGTGCTGTCTGCCTGCTTACCTGCTTACTTCCACACCTGGGATCCATTCCCCATTTCTTCCTCTTAGTAACAGAACCTCACAAAGTTTTTTTTGGCACACGCGGCTACCCAAATAAAGGCAATTTTCCCCAGCTACTCTTGCAGCCCACGTGACCGTATGACTAAGAAGTAGCCAATGGAGTTTGTACAGAAGTGATGTGTCCAATTTCCAGATCACATTTGTATTAGGAGATTGTGCGCCTCCCCCCAACCCCACCCCATCCTCCTACTGCCTGTCCTCTGGGCTGGAGCGTGCAGGTGGTGATCTGAGTGAATTTTGACCATTGACCACAGTATGACGATAACACCCTAGAGTGTGACAAAGCAGTAAGACAGGAGGGCCTTGGATGCTGGAAATGTTCTGTGTCTTGATCCGGGTGCCGGTTACACAGGTGTATACACATATAAAAATTAAATGAGCTTCCCTCTTAAGAGTTCTGTGCTTTATTATACATAAGTTATACCACAGCAAGAAAAAACACAGAAGGAACCTGGTTCCCTGAATGACCCTGTGGAGTAGAATTCATCTCTGAAGTTTTGTAACAGAGAAAAATAAACTGCTATATGGTTCGGGCCTTGTATTTGGAGAAGTTTTGTTCTAGCCATCTAGCTTGTACCTTAACTAATATATTTCTTAAGTGTAGGACTTTAAAATTTTTGTCCCCATGATTTCCGCAGAGCTTGGTGACTAAAAGATGCTCAAATATCTGTTTATCGAATGCACATTTTTGTATGTTTTTTATCAGTATGTTATATAAATTTGGAAATGGAAAGAGTTACAGCATTAAGGAGAGAGCACCTCTTCCCACACAGAGTGGAGCCCTGAAGTGGTTAGTGCAGCGTCTCAACTCACCTCCTTCCCAGGCACGTGCTTTCGGTGCGATCTGCTATAGCAGTTTTTGACTTGCTTTGGTAAATGACAAGGACTTTCTGAGACAGGAAGTGCTGCCTGCTCTGCTCTGCTGATGGGTGAGAAGTGGGTGTGGATGTAACGCGGGGAGCTGGGGTTGACCCCCGAGCGCTGAATCACGCCCCGGGACCCACCACCATTCTGTGCTCTGCAGACGCCAGGCTCTGGGCCACGGGGAAAGGTGTAAAGGGTGCCTCAGGAGCGGCCAGGCAGGCAATGCTGCACCTAAGTCCCTGGAGCAGGTTGTGAAACAGCAGGACGAAGGGCTGACAGCATAGCCGGCAGCCTGCTGTGCCCCAGCGGCGATTGCTCTCTGGTTGGGTTGGGAACACTGGCTTCTGTGATTTGGGCTGTGCCAGGGGCTGGGACTCGAAGAGGAAGGACACACACTGTCCTGCCTTCAAGTGGCTCACAGTCTAGCTGGCAAGACATGCCCTGGACAAACATCAAAATAAAAACAGTGCTCTTTCATTTATCTGATTAAATGTCTGGCACCTTTCATATATTATTTTATTTTCATGAAAGTCTGACAAAGAGTATTGTTTATACATGAGAAAACAGAAAGTTGGAGAGGTAAAGTGAGGCCCGCAGGTCAGAGCCAGGAGGCCACACTGAACTGGACCTGAGGACACAGGCCCATCTCTCTGCACTGGGTCCCACTCTGACTGCGGCCACCCCTCGCTGGAGACCAGGGGTAAGGACTGCAGTAGAGTCCTCTGCAAGGTGCTGGGATAGGGCTTCCCTAGGCCCTGACCTTGGCCTCAAAGAATGAGTGGTAACCCACCCAGAGACAGAAGGTGGGTTTGGGTGGGGGAGGGGGTCATTCTAGACAGCAGGGGCAGCACGTGCAAAGGCCCAGAGGAGAGAAAGCATGGTGCATTTTAGTGTCGTATAACTAAAGCTCTGTTGTGCAAGGGGTAAGGAGGGTGGGAGGTGAGGCCAGAGAGGCGAGCAAATGTCCTGTGGTGTCTCCCTTTGGGGTGAGCCCCTGGAGGTGGGGCATTAGTCATTGCATCAGTAGGATGACACCACCGCCAATCAGGGGCGCTCATTCCTTCCTTCCTTCTTTCACTGACCAGGAGCAGGGCTCTCTGTGGGGACTGGCAGTGGACCCGTGGGAGGGAGCGTCATGCCTGGAGGTGCACCCAGGCTGTGTGGGCCCCCTGGTCCCTCTTTCTACATCATCTCCCTGGGGGACCACAGGTGAGTCCTGAAGACCCCCCTTTCCCAAAGAGTTCTGTGGTAAAAATCCATTGAGAAAATGAGGCTTATTTCTTCCTTTTTGGACCTTCTTGCAGGTCAGCTTATTAAAGTCACTGAGAAGTACAGAATTATTTTGAACTTGGTATACCAGTTTCCCTAAGCTGCCGTAACAAAGTACCACAAACTGGGTGGTTTAGAACAACAGAAATGTCTTCTCTCACGGTTCTGGAGGCTGGAAGTCCCAGATCAAGGTGTCAGCAGAGCTGTGCTCCCTGTGGAACCCACAGGGGAGGACCCTTCCCGCCTCTCCCAGCTTCTGGCGTTGCTGGCATCCTTGGCGGTCTTCGGCAGCGGCAGCCCTTCAGTCTCTGCCTCGTGGTTGTCTTCTCCCTGTGTGAGCGTCTCTCCTCTTCTTATAAGGACACCAGTTGGATTGGATTAAGGCCCTACCCTGCTCCAGAATGACCTCATCTTAAACTAATTACGTCAACAAGCTTATTTCCAAATAAGGTCACATTCTGAGGCACTGGGGGTCGGGATCTCAATGCATCTTTTGGGGACAATTCAACCCATAACTCTTTTGTTTAGCCCAGAATTTCCCACTGAACTTATTTTTTTTCCTCAGAACTCTTTCGAAAATGCCCCTTAATGACCCCACAGAGCTGGTGGAGAGAGCAGCTCACTAGGGGAAACGCTGCCTGGGATGAACAAGGTGCAGCCAGCCGAGGGGTGGGGTGACATAGGGGAGGCCTCCAGGGGCCGGCAGTGGACTTCTGCTCCCCGCTGTGTGGAAAGGGAAGCTCCGCAGGGTGGGGACACAGGAGTCAGCTTATCCACACGGGAAGGTTCTCCAGGCCTGCCCTCTGTCCTGGGCCCCGAGAACCCCACAGGGAACGTGGGCTGGAGCAGGATTCGGGTCCAGGTCGTCTGTCCCCAGAGGAGCTTTTTCCACTTCAGGGCCCATCAGAGCAGAGAGGCTGCAGAAGCACAGCAGGTGGCGTGTCCCAGCTCCTGTCACCCCTGGGCCCACGCCACCTAACGGGCTCCGGGCTGAGATGTGGGTGGCGCTGTCACATCGACTGAGCTGGTCTGTGGAAAGCACCCAAAATAGCCCACTGGTAAACAGGTTTTCTCCCTGCTCATCCATTTCCCCTCAACTGGGCTTAGACCTCTGTCTATAGCTCCCACCCCATGCTTTTTCACTTTGTTATTTCTGGGGAGAAGATTAAGAAAAAAATTACAGTTTTCTCTGTGGTAAAAAGATGTGGATTCAAGTTCAGGGTTTGCCACCAACCTGCCACGTGACCTTTAGCAAACTCTAACTTCATCTTTGCATTCTTGCATCTTTCTGTTTATGTGATGGAAACAGTAATAACGGTGACCGTGCTTCCTTCCCCAGCTGTGGTGAGGGGCACGTGGGTGAGAAGCAGAGAATTAACACTCATGACCACTTTCCTCACCTTGATTCTGTGCAGGGACTATTCTAGAAGCAGTGACTCTAAAAGTTTCCTGTCAGGTGCGATGTACACAACGTACCACGTGAGTGAGATGTAGCTCTTTATTTATAGCTCTCTCTATACAAAAGCATGGTATTTAGTCATGTATTAATCAGAAGAAATTAGCATAAATAGTGCTTCCTTTCTCTTTTAATGATAAACTTCTGCTTAAAAAGAGAGAACAATCTCTGAGTATGGTAATAATGATAAAAAATGTTAAGTCAGGTTTAGTAAGATGTAATTGACATATCATAAAATTTAGGTTTACAGTTTTGTGAGATTTGCCAAACGTATATGGTTGTGTAAACATCATCACGATCCAGACAGAATATTTGCTTCACCCTCAAAAGTTCCCTCTTGTCCCTTTTGAAGTCAGTCACTCCTCCCACCCTCATCCCCTGGCAACCTCTGGACTTCTGTCCTTAGAGTTTTGCCTTTTTCTGAATGGCTTATAAGTGAAGGCATACGGTAGCTTTTCATGTTCCACTTCTTTCTCTTAGCATAATGTTTTTAAGATTCATCTGTGTTGTTGAATGTGTCAGTAGTTCATTTTTTTATAGCTGAGTCCATGGTAGGAGCCTAATACAATTTATTTATCCATTCTCCCGTTCAAGAACATTTGGGTTGTTTCCAGTTTGGAGCTTTTATGAATACAGCTTCTATGCACATTCAGGTACAAGTCTACAGCCATATGCTTTCATTTCTCTTAGGAAAATATCAATACTTAGATGTGGAATGACTAGATCATATGGTAGGGGTATGTCGAACTTTTTGAGAAACTACCAAATTGTTTTCCAAAGTGACTGCCCCCAAGCAGTGTGTGAGTCCCAATTGCTCTGTATCTTTCCAAGTACTTAATATTCTCTCTCTCTCCATATAGGTGTGTGTGTATATATGTATACATTTTAGTCATTCTTATAGGAGTGTGGTAGTATCTCATAGTTTTAATTTGAATTTCCATAATGACGTTGAGCATCTTTTCATGTGCTATTTACCATCCATGTTTCTTCTTAAGTGTCTGTTCAAATATTTTGCCTGATTTAAAAATTGGCTTGTTTTGGTGAATTTTGAGATTTTAGGAATATTTTAGATTTGTTAAAATCATGTATATGTTTTGCAAAATTTTTTTCAGTTTATGGTTTTTTTTTTTCATTTTCCTAAATGTCTTTCAAAGAGCAGTTTTTAATCCTGAAGAAGTTCAATTTTTTCCTGTTTTGATTACTATTTTTTGTGTCTTATCTAAAAAAACCTTGCCTAATTCTCAGGTCAGGAGGATTTTATCTTTTCTTCTCAGTGTTTTATAGTTGTTGGTTTTACATTTAGATCTATGATATATTGATATCTTGAGTTAAGTTTTGTATATGGTGTGAGGTATGAGTTGAGATTCTTTTAATTTTGTGTATGGATATCCAGTTGTTCTTGCACCATTTGTTGAAAAGACTAACCTTGCTCCACAAATTATCTTTTCACCTCAGTAAAACATCAATGGACCATACATGTTTGGTTCTCTTTCTGGATTCTCTGTTTTGTTCCACCATCCATATGTCTTTCTTTCATTGATACCACACTGTCTTGATTACTGTGACTTTATATTGTCTTAAAATCAAATAGTGTGAATCCTTCCACTTTGTTCTTCTTTTTCAAAATTATTTTAATTTTTTTTTGCATTTCCATACAAATGTTTGATTTATTTCTACAAAAAGAGCCTGCTGGGATTGGATTACTGTCACTCAGAATCTATAGTAGATCAATTTTAGAAGAACTGACTTATTAATAATATTGAGGCTTCTGATCCATGAACATGGTATATCTCTCCATTGATTTAGGTCTTCTTTGATTTCTCTTATCACTGTTTTGTAGTTCTCAGCATACAGAAAACTACATATTTTAAAAGCTTTATGACTAAGAGTTCCCTGGCACCCAGCAGACCTGATGTGAGTTTCATAGACCAGAAGAGGCCTGGGGGTGGGGCAATGATGAGGAGGCTATGTGGTGTGTGGCCTGGTTGCAGGGGGAGCCCATGGATGCCAGGCCATGATGCTCAAGGACTAGGCAGCACAGCTAGGGACTAGGGAGGACAGGTATCCACCTTCTCCCTCTGGGCTTGAGCTGCCCTCGTACATAGATACCCCAGGGAGGATGAGGGGAAGGGGCAGAATCTAAATTTAAGTGTATATGCAAAAGAGTCAAAGTTTAAAATTGGAAGTGACTAGGTGAAGTTAAAGTCGAATTCCCACCACCTGCCTGTCATCAGCAGAAAAGACTGGAAAGCAGATCAAGGTGTTGACAGGGCCATGGTGTCTCTGAAGGTGCTGGGGATGGA
This sequence comes from Lagenorhynchus albirostris, assembly GCF_949774975.1. Classification (NCBI taxonomy): domain Eukaryota; kingdom Metazoa; phylum Chordata; class Mammalia; order Artiodactyla; family Delphinidae; genus Lagenorhynchus; species Lagenorhynchus albirostris. Next base: position 81,641,402 of record NC_083107.1, on the reverse strand, counting down.
CGTGTTGCAAGCCTTGCTCCCAGCTTCTGGGAACCTTGGGTGTTCCTTGGCTTGTCGATGCATCCCTCCAATCCTCCATCTTCATAGAATGTTCTCCCTGCATCTCTTCACACTGTCTTCCCTCTGGGTGTGGCTGTCTCTGTTCCCCTTTTTAAAAGGACACTAGTCATATTGGATTAGGGACTGCCCTGATGACCTCATTTTAACTTGGTTAAATCTGCAAAGACCTATTTTAAAATAAGGTCACATTCTAAGGTACTGGGGGTTAGGACTTCAGCATATCTTATTTGGAGGACACAACTGAATCATAGTACATCCTACAGAGATAGGGCTCCCCAGGGTTCTCTTTGGGATATGCTGCCCTAGACGTCAAACTGCAGGATTCTAACCACACTTTCACCACAAAACATGTGGCTATCAAAAGAGGTGGCTGGAGGACAGTACAAGGAGCACTGGCCATGGGGAGGGTGGCAAATCAGGGCCCAAATCCTGGCTTTGCTGTGTGACGCCAGCAAGTCAAATCACCTTCCTGTGTTTATTTTTATTACCTGTAAAACTAGAATAACTATCATCCATCTTAGTTCTACTTGGGCTGCCAAAACAAAATACTGTAGACCGAGTGGCTAAAACAATAAAAATTTGTTTTCTCACAGTTATGGAGACTGGAAGTCCAAGATCAAGGTGCTGCTGATTTGGTTTCTGCTAAGAGTTCTCTTCCTGGCTTGTAGATGGCCACCTTCTCTTGTGTCTTCGTATGGCAGAGAGTGTGAGCTCTCTGTGTCTCCTCTTATAAGGACACTAATCCTATTGGATCAGGACCCCACCCTTATGACTTTATTTAATCTTATTTACTTCCTTGAAAGCCCCATCTCCAAATCTAGCCACACTAGGAGTTGGAGCTTCAACACATGAATTTGGCAGGGACATGCACATTCAGTCCACAACATCATCTCTTGTTAGGAGGATTAAATTAGATACCACATATTACTGTTAGCATGAGGCCTTGAGTATACTAAGTGCCCAATAAAAAAGCACTACCTTCCCTGAACTGTCTACATGTTGGAAATATATTTCTCTCTCATGTTTGGATCTTTATAGCAGGTGAGCCTCTATCCTAAAAAACACATTGGGATTGCTGAGAAAGGAACACAGCAATACAGCCACCAGAAAGATGCAGAAGCTGTTATTGACTTGGGAAATCCTGGAGGGACCTTGTTTAATGGAACCCTTGCTGATGTCCACCATGTGTCTAGGTGCTGGGGTTACGTGGCTAAGAAGCCAGAAGGAGCAGGGAAGCTGAATGCTTTGGTTAGGAGGGGGCCAGCAACCTCTTTTACATAGTAGAAGAATGAAATTCTTGGGTAAAGGGGAAAGGTCTTTCCCACTCCCATCAGGATCCGTTATATTGCCATCTCCACTTTCAGTCTTATAGGCTGGTCTTAGGCTCGCAGTAATCATCTAATTGGAAGAAGGATGGGAGCTAACATTTACTGAGCACCTACTGTGTGCTCGGAGATTTCACACACAGGATTGTTTTCAAGTTTCATTTACTTGACTTGGAAGTTTCCCAGTGAGAAATCTGAGGCTTAAGAAGACAAAGCTAGTGAGTGGCAGAGCTGGGCTTCACCTGGGTCTGTCTGACTTCATCGTGCTTTGGAGTCATAAGTTTTATAAATTTATTTATTTATTTATTTTTGGCTGTGTTGGGTCTTCATTTCTGTGCGAGGGCTTTCTCCAGTTGCGGCGAGCAGGGGCCACTCTTCATCGCGTTGCACGGCCCTCTCACTGTCGTGGCCTCTCTTGTTGAGGAGCACAGGCTCCAGACGCGCAGGCTCAGTAGTTGTGGCTCACGGGCCCAGTTGCTCCGCGGCATGTGGGATCTTCCCAGACCAGGGCTCGAATCTGTGTCCCCTGCATTGGCAGGCAGACTCTCAACCACTGCGCCATCAGGGAAGCCCTGGAGTCATAAGTTTTAAAGAGACGGCTTTGTGGGTGTTACATTAGCTATGTCCCTACATGTGTATGCGTGAGGTCCTTGACAGCAGGGACTCATCAGATTCATTTCTACCTCCGCCTTGAGAGCATCCAGCACAGTAAGAAGCCTGTGGTGGGTGGGGCTTGTGAAATGTTTGGTGGCTCCATGACGGATGGGCAATGGATGCATATAGTGACCAACATCCTCCCTGTGAGAGTCCGGCCAGCAGCCTTTATGCCCGAGAGTCCCTAGGCACAGGCTGGGACCACCACTCTGAGTGCTCAATCCGCTCTCCTTTTTGTGTGAAAGGTAAGTGAAAAGGAAAAAGGATTGCTTTCTTGGTATTCCTTGAGTCCTGGATCAGAGGATGCCCAATCTGGCTTCTTGGCTTTGAGTCTGCTCTCGCCAGCATCTGTCCCCATTTGCTTTCTCATGTCTGCTGGGATAGGAAAGGGTTCAAGATCTATGGTCTGAAAACAGTCACAGAAACGCCTTCAGAAACTGACACGGCCATGTAGGAGGCAGGCGCACTTCTTAGCCTGCCTGCTGGCAGAGATGTGGTTGTTTAGCTACGTTCATTTAAAAGTCAATTTACCCCAGAGACGGGGAATAGAGTGCTCTAGAGCTCAAATGGTGTGATTTTTGCAAAAGTCAGACACTGGGTAAATCAACACCACTCCCATTTTAAAACTATCAAAATGTCTACTTGTTTAAGCTGTTTATTTGGTACAGACAGGCTGCCAGGACTACAAATGAAACGTTTGTTCCTGCTGATGGCTTTGAAAGGCCAATCTTCCTTTCATGCTAAGAATCCCAGTAGCTCAACCCCTGCAGCCCTCTCTGGTCTGCCATCTTTGCCTTGACCATTTCTCGGAGCTGTCATGAGCATACATGTCGGGTGGGGGGACAGCTTTATTAAAGACTGAGCTATCTCTGTCTGAGGGATTATCTCTTCCATTGGTGCTGGTATTATTTAACTCTTGCTTTGCAAATTCGTTTTTCACGTATTTGCACACGCACTTTTCCTGCTTGAGGGCAGCGATCATTTCCTACGAGGCCTTCACTGTCTCACACATAGCGTTAAATAAATAGATGCGTGCGCACGTGCGTGTGTGTACGTGCCTGTATACATAAAAATGTGCACTGTTACCGGGGTTGGGAGAGTTAAAACGCCAACACCCCCTCCCCCCCCCACACACAGGGAGGCAATCAGCAGATACATTTTAAGCCCAGCTGCTTGGGGGGTGGAGGGGGAGGTTGATAACAGGACCATGTCAGCAATTATCATTTAGAGGACTTGATATATTGGGGAGAAGCTTTTAAGGAAACAGCCCAGATGTCGTTTTCTTCTAAACCCCACTCAAGATTCTCACTGTGGCTGCCCAGAGAAGTAGAGGTGCCCATCTGCATGGGAGGTAAGTTGTCCCTTCATACATTTATTCAAGGGCAGAAGAATACAGGGCCAGTGAGAACAAGAAAGTCAGCCAGTGGGAGACAGGTGAGGGCAACGATGCTGAGACTCTTCTTTCATCATTTTCCAGCTTGGGACCTCGGGATGTCGCTTGTAGATCTTCCTGAGAGTAAGAAGTAGATTTGCGGTTAGCACAGAAAGCAGTAGAAAGAAAGAGGAAAATGATGTGGCATATCCCAGTTACCATGGAGGAGAGATTAGCTGTGAATAGTAGAAGCTGATTTTCTGCACTGCGTTGATGGCTCAGGAAGCTCTACTCATTCTACCGTGTGGTTCAGCGTTTCTCACCTACCCCTTTGGTTGTCTTCATAATACGTGTTCTTTATGTGTTCAAGTGACAAGAGCCTCAGGTATTGCTCACGGGGTGGATCCCACTGACATTCTCAGGTTTGAGGTCTTTTGAGTTTGTGCCACCCACTCCTGGCATACAGGCTGCACCCTCAAAACTTGGATTTCCCAGAATTAGACTCCATTTACATATTCATGCCAAACCATATGCCCCCGTCTTTTATTCAAAGCATTTGGTTGCCTTAGGATGGCGTCCCAAGTCCTCACCCCCAGGTACTAGCCTGCTCTCTGAACGTACAGCCTCTCTCTACACCTCTAAGCCCTCGCACTGCTGGATGAAAAGTGTTCCCTTCCCCTAACTGCTTGTTAGTTTCTCACTCATCCTTTAAGACTCATGTCAACTTTCTGAGCTAATTTCTTGTCTGTAAAACTAGAGTAAGTATCTGTGTTAGTCTGGGCTGCCATAACAAAATCCTGGGTGGCTTACACAATAGAAATTTATATGTTCACAGTTCTGGAGGCTAGAAAGTCCGCGACGAAGGTTCTGGCCGATTTGGTTTCTGAAGAGGGCCCTCTTCCTGGCTTGCAGGTGGCCACTTCTCGCCATGTCCTCACCTGGTTTTTCCTCTGTGCACACACGAAGGAGGCGGGGGGAGGGAGAGACAGAGAGAAACAGAGAGACTAAGAGACAGAGAGAGAGGGAATGAACAGCACTTCTCTCGGGTGTCTCTTCTTGTAAGGACGCAATTCCCATTGCATCAGGGACCCACTCTTGAGGCCCAGTTTAACCTTAATTACTTCCTTACGGGCCCCATCTCCAAATCAGCCATGCAGGGGGTTAGGATTCAACATGTGATTTGGGTCCATAACACTGAGATATTTCATAGCTGGTGTTTCAGAGCTAGGAGCACACAGGGCTAGAGGTTAGGAAGTAGACGCCCTACTTGACAGGTGGGAAGCTGAGTCCCCTGGGGTAGTGACACAGCCAGTGGGAGGTGCGGCCAACTGTGTGCACCACATCTTCGCTCTCAAGGAGCAATGCTTGGGGTAGAAACGGCTAACAGGTGGGGACATCAGGAAAGCTCTTGTTTGTCTGGTAAGTGTTCGCCTGCGTCTGGGCGGAGAGGGTCAAGGCACTTGTCAAATGTCACCTGAGTACAAGTGGGCAATTCCTCAGGGCCAGATGTATTTTGGAATCAGATTTTTTTTTTCAAAATTAAAAAAACCCATAAAACAGTCTATATTCTGTACATTGAACAACATCGCCAGGAGGTCTAAAGGTCTGGACAGCACCCTGTAGTCAAACACATAAACATTTCTGGGGAGAAATCTAAGTGGGACGGATAAAGACAGCATGTGAAGTCAGAGCTGGCATTGCCACCAAATAACAATGCCACAAACCTATGAAAAGACATATAGAATGGCCAGCCGTGAATTGTACAGCATGACAATTCAGCAGACCTGACCCTTTGCAGAAAGAGAAGGAAAAATAGCATATGGAGAGGAGGAAAGTTGGCGAGTCTGGGGATTCCTTCTGAAGCCGCCCCTCCAGAGACACTGGGTGGGGGGCACGGTGAAGGGAAACCCCAGCGATGGCTCCCATGTGGCCAGCAAGTCAGTCTCTCTAGCAATTTTCCATGCACTGCCTGCCGAGCTGCAAATTACCACCTCCCCCCAGGCTGAAGTGTACAGATGTTTCTCTCTGATCAAGACTGTAATTAACACCTGTCAAAGCAATGGGCTGGGATGGGAGAGGGATTCCACTCTCATTACGAAAACTGTTCCTCAAGAAGTATTCAGTGTCTAGGAAGAACATTTCCAACTTGGAGGGATTAAAGAGCCGTCTTATAAAATGAAGAGGCAGGTGGTGTTTATCTGGGCTAACGCCTGTGAGTTTACATGTTTGATTTCAGCGAGCGTGCTGACAGATGCCTGATGAGTTATGGAAACTTGTTCAATAATGGCCCCGTAGCCACACACGTTCATGCCAAATCTGGGAATGACATTTTCCTTTGCTCCTCTTGAGTCAGAGAATTGTCTGTGGGTAGAAGGGGTTGTTACTTTTATCGCCATAGTTATTTCACACAAAGCAAAACAAGGGAAAGATTTAGCAGCTCTGTTTATGATAAATTATTTTTAGGGAGCTCTGCAATCAGTTAAATATTGAGTGGCAGATGAATTGCTGAGAAGGTTGTGGTCCTATGGAACATACTTGTACATGTCACCAGGGTTTTGTTTGAATTTTGAGAGGCGCCAAAGTTGGTCACGCACAGATAGGCTGACACGGCCATAATGATAATTATAATGAGGACAGCTGTGGAATATCTTTTGGGTCTTGAGAATTTTCACATTCATGATCTCCTACGCATCTGACAACATCCTTAAGATATACTTTCTGTTCTGATATGTCCAGTTTATAGACTTACATACCGACTCAGAGTGGTTGAATCACTTGGACAGAAGAAAGAGAGGAACTTGTCTTAGATGCCATACATTATTCCAGAGAAGAGTCCCCCATCCTCCTGCATTGGGAGGTGAGGGTGGGAATGGTGACGTGAGCCTTATGAGGACACCAGTAATTGGGTTATGGTTCGGGATAACTCATAATTCATGTTTAAATTGATTACATCTGCAAAGACCTTCCTTCAAAATAAGGTCACATATATTTGGTCTTTCACCAGTTCCTGGCAGAGGGCTCCTGAAACCCTTGGAATCCTAAGAGGGGAGAACAATAAAGGTGGTTTTGTTATGTTAATGAGGGGGGACTTTTGGAAAACCCCTAAGGGTAGGGACTGGTGGCTAGGAGAACCCACCAAGAGATTAGAGGCCTGAAACTTTCAGTCCCGCCCCCCAGGCCTCAGGGGAGGAGACAGGGGCTGGAGATTGAGTTAAAATCACCCGTGGCCAGTGATCTAATCAATCATGCTTTGCAATGAATCTCCATAACCCCAAAGGAGAGGGCTCAGAGAGCCTCCAGGTTGGACACGCTGGGGTGGCGGTGTGCCTGGAGAGGGCATGGCAGCTCCGCGCCCTTTCCCTCATACCTTGCCCTGTGCATCTCTTCCGTCTGGCTGTTCCTGAGTTCATTCCTTTTTATAAGAAATCAATAATCAAGTACAATGTTTCTCTGAGTTCTGTGAGCCACTCTAGCAAATTAATCGAACCCCAGGAGGGGGTCATAGGAACCTTCAATCTATAGCCAGTTGGTCAGAAGCACAGGTGATAAATCTGGACCTGGGACTGGTCCCCGAAGTGTGGGGAGGATGGTAGTCCTGATCGAGCCCCTTAACCTGTGGAATCTGACGCTGTCCATCTCTGAGGGGAGTGTCAGAGCTGAGTTGAATTGTAGGACACCCAGCTAGCATTAAGGAATTGGTTACTGATGGCGAGGACCCTCACCACCGCACGCCCGCACCCACACACGTTGGAATTGCCATCAGAAGCCTCATAGTCACGTTCACAGGGTTAGGACTTCAACATATTTTGGGGGGGGCACAATTCAACCCGTAACACACTATGAATAATGAGGTCTGTGATGCGAGTGATGGTTCTATAACCTGTCATACTATGGAGGGTAACACAACTGTGCCGTCACTGATTGCAACACAGCCTCAGGACATCGAGGGGAGCAAGCCTGTGTCTCCGATTATGTCGTGAGGATGGGTGGCCAATAAAATGAATTCCAGATTACCCACCGATGTTGCCCTTGGCTATGGGCGTTTATGTGATGAGGCCTTCAGCTCTTTAAGAATAGCTCTGTTTTAACCCAGATTCTCTAGGAAGCCAACCCTGAGGCAAGATTTTTGGGGAAAGGGAGGGAGATGTTGCAGTGCCAGGAGGCAAAAGGGTGGAAGGAAAGGAAATGAGACAAAAAAGGAAGGAAACAAATACAAAGCAGTACGAGACCAGGCAGGCCAAGACCCTAAGAAAAATGGAGCTGATTTCAAGGTCGCTCGCTGTTTCTGGAGAAGCTGTGTGAACCGCCGCATCGAAGAACAGCCCGCAGGGTGGGTGACCTCTAGGAAGGGCAAGACATTCATCAGCCAGCCCTCCCCGGTCTCCCGTCTCTCCTGGTTAGAGTAAACTGCTCCACAATCATGGGCTGTCTTGCGGAGCCCGTGGGCAGCCACTGGGCAAAACGGAACCAGGCACCGCGCTTCACCTGAGCCCAGAAGTGGAAGGAGGAGCCAGGTTGGTTTGGCCGTAACCGCGTGGGCTCGGCCGCCACTGGGGTGGAGGACAAGCCCAGACCCTGTGGTCTAGGCCGGTGGCGGGCCACGCCGCTGCAGGCTGGGCGGCTGAGCTTCCGCGATGCCGTCCAGTTTGGCTCCCTGGGGCCAGCAGGTGCCCCGGGTGCAGCCCTGCAAAGGGCCCAGAGCAGGAGGTTGGGTCAAGCGGAGCAGCAGATCTGGACCGATTCCGTCTCCAAATGTCTTGACTCTGTTTTGGAAACGCTTCCTTGGATTGCTAACACCTCGCTGCCATTAGTCTGTGGACATTTTGAATGTGCGAAGTTGATCTCAGAGCTTATTGGAAATACCAGCCGCCGGGTGGGTGCACAGACCTGCTGCGCCCTCCCGCTTGGCTCCAGGAAGGAGCTCAGATGGAAACCAGCCCCTGCGTGAGCCCCTCCCGAGGCCTGCACCCAGTTTCACATGGGAGAGAGTCTGTGCCAAGTAGGTGCTCGCCATTCCTTAAATGGAAGCACAGACCTGCAGTCTGAAAACCCTGAGAGGAAACAGCCACGGTGCAGCTGCCCTTACTTGGCTCAGAGATGGGGTGAGATGAATCTGCCTTGACAGGAGCAGTGCCCTGGTCCCCCACCAGCCAGGGCTCATCCACAGCTGTCCAGCCCTCCTGGGCCTGCTGCAGCTACAGGGAGCTCTTCAGCGAGGGCATCGCAGGATCATGCATGGTCAGTGACTGATCAAGAAGGAGCATCACGGCCTGGCCGTCCTGCCCGATTCTGCTGGGTGAATACACCCCAGAGCTCCCCTTGGGGCTGGCTGGGCTCTGCCGGGCTGCGTAGCAGCTGACCTCGCCCTCTGTTCTTTCCCCGGGTCACAGGCCTCTATCCCCAGTGGACTTCCAGCAGAGCCCACCAGGCATCACGGCTGTCACAGGTCCTGTATCTCCCTCCTGAGACAAGCCAGATGTGGAAGGGGTGATGGCCTCCACCAGTCTGTTGAAAGAGCGAGTTAGTGATAAGAGCAGTGCAGATGAGCTAGGTCAGGGGCTCTGGGCGGGGAGGGAGTGCTGGGTGCTGTTGGCTGCAGGGAGGTCAGCCAGAGATGAGAGGATCTCAGCTGCCGCTAGGCAATAGGGAACATTTATGCAAATTAGGAGAAGGCGCCACCTGTTTCCCACTCCCCACCTGCATGGACCCATCCCCACAGGCACAAGGCTTGGTGTGTACAGAGCCCTTTTGAATAAAGAAATGGTGCCCCCTCCCCTGGGCAGAGGCAGCCCTGCCCTGGGGATCATGGCTTGGCGAGGGGAGCATGGGCTGGCTTTCAGCCCCTCTGCCAGGAGCCTTGGTTCTGGGCACAGAATGCAAAATTATATACAACAGCCCTGCTCCCAGACTTTGCTCAGAATCCTGGAGCAAACCTTGGCCTTGGAGAGAGTCAGAGAAGATAGATATGGGGCATCTCAGGTGGTCCCAACTGTGGGCCACACGGCATTCATGGGCACCTCTTCTGTCACCCGCAAACCCAAAGCGGTTTAAGCAATAAGGAAGTGGATTGGCTCACTGGACTAGCAAATCCAGATGGTTCAGTCTTCAGAATCAGTTTGATCTAGTACTTCATCAGTCCAAGGACATTTGTGTCTGTCTCCATTCTGCCATTGACCATGTCTGTTTCAGTTGAAGGCTGGCTCTCCTCATGGTTGCAAGGTGAATGCCAACAGCTTGCAGAGGAACATGCTTCCACATCCATGTCCAGAAGGAGAGGGAGCTTCTCTTGCCTCATCAATCAAGCAAAAATCTTTTGCTGCCCCTTGATTGGAACAACTTAGGTCTCATCCAGTCTTCATCGCCATGGCCAGGGGAATACTCTGAGAAGTTTGGAGCTGGGCCGCTTTTTTTCCCTCCTGAAACGATAACGGGGACGAGGGAGATGTATGTGTCAAGGGGGGGATGTTAGTGGGTTAGAATGATTGGGACTCCACTTTGAGGCCGAGGGTGGGGTCATCCTATCCAGACTCCACAGCTACTACCTCCTGGTGGTGGGTGTGGAATGAGAGCTGGAGAGTGAACGCAGCGAGTGATGCCGTGTTGGGCACTTACGAAGGCATGTGAGCAAAATCTGGACGTAAGCATCTCCCCAGTTCCTGATTTCTCCCTGCTACTTTCTCTGTCTGACTGTGAGCACGTTGTTATAGACAAGGACGTGAGAACTCATCTACTGGCACTGGCAAGCAAACCAGTTTGAATCTGCTTTCTTAGGTCGCATTTCGATCTCAGTATTATGAAAGACGGGTGCGATGATAGCAACTCTTTACATCCTGGTTCACAATGTGCTTTCCTTATTGCTCCACATGACCACCTGCTGGAGGTCTAGCGGGCATTTTCTCTCTTTCGTAGAAGAGGCAGCTGAGACTTCAGAAGGCAAAGTGACATGTCCAAGTTCACACAGCTACAAGATGGCAGAGGTGGGACTCAAAGCTTAGTTTTCTGAGAGAGATCCAACCTCTTGCCTAGAGAGATATTGCCCTCATGGTCTTGGGACGTGGGATGACTTCACTATCAGGAAGTGGAAAAAGGCCTCTTTTCTTCCTGAGAGTTTTCCTGTTGCACCACTCCCTCCTGTTCCCTGCAGGTCATGAGCTCCCCACCACTAGAGGCATCCCAGCCGAGACTGAGTACCTGCTTGGAGGGATACAGTGGATAGAAGGTTGACCTAAACAATTTGAGTTTCCTTCCAGTTCTGAGGTTCTGGGGCTCCAAGCTCTCTGGAAACCTGCCACCTCCCAGGGTCCATCTGTACACATGTGAGATCCTATTTGCTTGTCATAACCACATGAAGAAGAACTTTCTGTTCCCCAAAGGGCCCTGGTGTGACCAAGGCACAGGAAGCTCCCGAGGACACTCAAACCATATACATTTGGTGACTGCATGCTGATCTGGAGGAAGGCACTGAGCTCATGACGTCATGATTATTTGGTTCTCTTGTACTGAAACATCCCACGAATGACCGTAGTTATCAAGTCCTGCCTGTCATGACACTTTCTTCAAAACGTGAGAAGGTGTTCCTGAATTTTTTCTCCTTCCTCCCATCCCCCTTCCTCGCCCCTCTCCATTCCTCTTCCCGCTCCGCTTCCAGTTCATATTCAGCCCACACCACTTTGCACTTCCCACATCATGCCCTTTCTCTCCTCGTTTGACCCCGTAATGTCCCCTTCTTTCCCAGTCTCTGGCCAGGAGCAGAAATGGGGCCAGGGGCACCAAGAGACAAGCATTGGTCAGATGTTTCCAGGACAGGGCCCTGAGCAGCTCGAATACGTGTTAATGTCCGGAGCTGAGCCGAGGCCCGTGGCCCTTTGCTGAATTCCACGGTGGAAGAGGGGGTGTAAGGAGAGGCTGGCTGTCTCCACGCCTGAGGTTCCCTTTCCCCTGTGCTGTGCGGGCGATCACAGATTTCCTACACGGCAGCCAAGTTCAATGAAAAGCACTGGCTCGGACATATACACCCAGATAGATTTGTTTTAAAATCACTAGCTATTTACTTTTTAAAAATTTAATAAGCTTTATTTTTTTAGAGCAGTTTTAGGCTTGTAGCAAAATTGAGGGGAAAATATAGAGAGTTCCCACATACCCCCTGCCCCTACACAGGCACAGACTTCCACTGTCCAGATTCTCACTAGAGGGCACGTTTGTTCCTAAAAATGAACCTACACTGATACATCATTATCACTTAGAGTCCAGAGTTTCCATTAGGGTTCACTCTTGGTGTTATACACCCTGTGGGTTTGGACAAATGTGTAATGACATGTAGCCACCATTATAGTATCATACACAGGAGATTCACTGCCCTGTAACACCTCTGAGCTCTGATTCATCCCTCTCCTCTCCAACCCTTGGCAACCACTGACTTTTTTTACTGTCTCCATAATTTTGTCTTTTTCCAGAATGTCATAGAGTTGGAATCGTACAGGATTAGTCTTCTCAGATTGGCTTCTTTCACTTCGTAATATGCATTTAAGTTTCTCCCATGTCTTTTCATGGCTTGAGAGCTCATTTCTTTTTAGCAATGATTGATATTCCATTGTCTGGATGTACCACACTTTATTCATCCACTCACCTATTGAAGGACATTTTGGTTGAGTCCAAGTTTGGGCAGTTATAAATAAATCTGCTATAAACATCTGTGTGCAGGTTTTCATGTGGATATAAGTTTTCAACTCATTTGGGTAAATACCAAGGAGCAGTTTTTTTTTAAATAAATTTATTTATTTATTCACTTATTTAATTTTTGGCTGCATTGGGTCTTCGCTGCTGCACGCGGGCTTCCTCTAGTTGCAGTGAGCAGGGGCTACTCTTTGTTGCGGGGCGCAGGCTTCTCATTGTGGTGGCTTCTCTTGTTCCGGAGCACGGGCACTAAGCGTGCGGGCTTCAGTAGTTGTGGCACAAGGGCTTCAGTAGTTGTGGTTTGCGGGCTCTAGAGCGCAGGCTCAGCAGTTGTGGCTCACGGGCTTAGTTGCTCCGCGGCATGTGGGATCTTCCCGGACCAGGGCTCGAACCTGTGTCCCCTGCACTGGCAGGCGGATTCTTAACCTGCGCCACCAGGGAAGCCCCAAGGAGCAGTTTTGTAAGAAACTGACAAACTATCTTCCAAAGTGTCTGCGCTGTTTCGCATTCCCACCAGCAACGAATATTGCTCCACATCCTCGTCAGCGTTTGGTGGTGTCGGTGTTTTGGATTTCGGTCGTCTTCTAGGTGTGTAGCGGTATTTCACTGTGGTTTTAATTCACAAGTCTCTAATGACCTGGGATGTGGAACACCTTTTCATGTATTTACTTGCCATCTGTATATCTTCTTCAGTGAGATGTCTGTTCAGGCCACTTGCTGGGATTTTGATTGGGATTGCACTGACTTACAGACCAAGTTAGGAAGAGCTCACATCTTGACAAAATGAGTCTTCCTATCCATGAACATGAACTACCTTTGCAATTACTTAGTTCTTCTTTGATCTCTTTCATCAGAACTTTATAGTTGTCCTCATACAGAGCTTGTACAAATATTTGTCCAATTTATACCTAAGTTTTTCATTTAGGGGGTGCTAATTTAAATAGTAATATAAGAGTGTATGTTTAAGTTAATCAAAGGGAAGATTCTTCCGGGCTGGTCTGGCCTATTCAGGTAGGCCTCTTAAAAGAAGACTTAGGCCTTCACTGAGATCAGAGAGGCTCTAATGCTGGCCTCAAAGAAGATTAAACCTCCATGAGTTCTATAGTTGCAAAAACATTAATTCTGCCGCATGAGCAGGGAAGAGGGTCCTGAACCTCAGATGAGACCCCAGCCCCAGCCAACACTTTAACTGCAGCCTTGTGAGATCTTGAGCAGAGGACCCAGCTAAGCCTTGGCCAGATTCCTGACTCATGGAAACTGTGAGATAACAAATGTTTGCTGAATTTGTGGTACTCCGTTAGACAGCAGCAGAACAAATACACCATGTACAGCACTGGCTTTTGGGAAATAGGGAAGTTTGGTGTGCAAAGATGAGGCTCTCACATTTTTTGAATTTTTACAATGAATATGTATTAATTTTGCAGTTAAACAAAAGGAAAATGCGAAAGGACTTGTTTTCAAAAGAATTTCCTTCTCCTTTTACACTCCTTTTAAAAAGCAAGCGCAAAAGCAGACAGCATCCCCCCACCCCCACCCCCACCCCCTGTGACTGTTCCACACACACAGCAAGGCCTGAAGCCCGAGAGTCCCCCTTTGTGTTCTCACTGCATTTTTCTTTCCCTAAGAAAGTCAAAGCAACTTCATCTCAGGCCCAGAGGTGGTCCTATCCCAGCCTCCGGGGCAGCATCGTGCATCCAAAGTCTTTGACATCTTTCTACACACCCGGGACATGCAGCGGCTCTGTCACATACGCAGTCTTCCCACCCACGACCTGAGCTGGATAAGTCACAGCTGAAGAGAGGCGGGGGATGGGGCAGGGGTGTTCAGACCCAAAGGGACATGCCCACAGCAGGACTGGACCCAGGAAGTCAAACTCCCCTTCCTTGCTCCTTCCCTCCTTCCTCGTTCACATTTTCAGCATCTTATAGTCCGTAAAGCCTATTCATCCCCATTATTTTATTTGTTCCTCATAAGATCTTGTACTCAGGAAGGAAAGGTCACGAATTCCATATTGCAGGTGGAAAAACTGAGGCATAGAAAAGAAAAAAAGAAGCTCAGGAACTGGGGCAAAAGAAAAAAATTTCCTGATGAATCCATTTTTCATCATTCTCTTCTCTACCCCATTCTCCATCCAGCACCTCCTCCCACCCCGCTGGCCTCCTGCACTTGCCTTCCAGGCACAGTTTATTCAGGCAGGAGGAGGAGAGCTGAAACTTCTGGTCAATCAACTCCTCAGCTGGGTGCACAGCAATAATGAAATGTAAATTTTTGATGGAGTACAGAACTGAATCTTAATGAAAGGCATTATTAAATTCAGCAAAACACAAAGAAATTTTAACTGAACAGAACTGATTATTCCATTAAAAGGTAATAGATTGCAGCTTGCCTATTTCGGTGTCTAGACAAATCACTTAGATGCACACGTGCTGGTTTTAATTAGCGTCATGGAAATTAAGCATTCCGTAGCCTGAAATGTTATTGATGAACAAATAAAAAATATTTATTTAATAAAGAAAAATACAACTCAAACAATTACTTCCCATAATGCCTAAATAGATTCTGTGTTTTTTTCCCTTCCCTGTTTAAATGAAAAACCCACATGAATCAAATTGCTGCTTCATCTTGTGTCTCACAGAAGGTTTTGTGCTCCCCCAGCCCCCCATGATATCACAAAATGTACAGTTCTAATAGGAGTCCTATGCGAGACCGAACAAAGCACAGCGAGAAACTTTCCATCTTTAGCCAAAAATCCAGACTTTTGCCCCTGGTTTAATCCTTCAGGAAATTCTCAATGGATCTAGGCTCAAATTTCTATGTATCAGTGACCTTCAATGAAAAGGCACAACTAGATTTTTTTAAACCTGTGGTATCTCAGCTAAGCCGTCGCAAAATTCAGACAGGGCCTAGGGTTCAGATGATGAAGGGCTGTATCCAGAGCCTTGAGGAGGGGGAGGTCTAGGGAAGACTTGGCAGGTGTGAGGGAAGAAGGGGGATGTATTAGTCTGCTCAGGCTGCCATAACAAAATACTCCTAGCAGCTGGAAGTCCAAGATCAAATTCCTACTAGAGTTTCTGGTGAGGCAGGATCACCAGATCCTGGATTGTAGATGGCCACCTTCTTGCTATGTCTTCACATGGCCTTTCCTCTGTGAGTGTGTGCAGAGAGAGAGAGAAATCTCTCGTGTCTCTTCTTATAAGGCCACTGATCCTATTAGATTAGGCCCTCACTTGTTTTAACCTTAATTATCTCCTTAAATTCCCAGTCTCCAAATACAGTCACGTTGGGGGTTATGGCTTCAACATATGACTTTTAGAGATACATGATTCAGTCCATACAGAGAAGGCAGTAGGGGCCTGGGGAGGGTACTGGCTGAAGAGGAGCCCCAGACCTGACCTGTAAGTGTTGCTCTGGCCAGGTGAGTGGAGGCGGCCCAGGAGGATGAGGGAGGCTTGGTGGGATGAAGGGGAAGGGCATCTGGGGCTCAGGCATGGCAGTCGCCAAAGTTCTGAGGCTTTCAAGGGTTTGAGAAGGAGTCTAGGAGTCTGGGGCATAGGGCACGCACGTTTGGAGGGGCAAGTGAGCGCCGGCCAGCTCCCCTCACTCAGTGATGCTGGGTGGCTCCCCACGGAGCAGGAGTTTACACTCCCACCTTCTCCTCTGCCTTCCGGCTTCAGCCTGGTCTCTTGTCTCCAGCAGGAGCCTTCCTCCCTGCCTTGTTTTGGTTACCAGCCCTCCAACTTGCCTTGATCCGTGATTTACAGCTGTTTCTCTCCCATGCCCCGGTCGTCAGCAGTCGTGCTCCGTTCTGGGCTACTGGGGGACATTTTCTCTGCTGTATTTTGCATCTGCATCCCCCTCCTGTCCCACTGTCACTCGCGACTAGCTTTCTTCCCTGCAGCGGTCTGGGATTTGCTGAATGGACGGCGTGCTGGAAGAGATTTAAGCCATACTTATGTTTACCATGTCTGACGTACTCCGATGTTTTCTGTTCTATACTATCTCAATAAAAATGCTGGTCAGTACTCAGTAAATCAACCGCACAACCAACCAACTATTGCTCATTAAGCTTAGACTAAGATGCAATTTGAATTTGACCCTGGAAATACTAGGGAGCAACCGAAGACAGCTAAGAAAGGAAGCAATGTGAGTAAGGCCTGGAAGATGGATATGGGGTGTGTGCAGGGGGTCGCCTGCTGCACTGTATCAGACAGAAGACTTGGCCTGGGGTCAAATCCCAGCTCCACCTCTTCAGCTATGTGACCAGGACAGGGGAGGCGAAGCGTGTAGGCTGGGACAGCAGGCTCTCAGGGTTCCGACCCCAGCTTTGCCATCTGCTGGCTGAGTGATCTTGGTAGGTTACCTGACATCTTCCTTACTCAGAGAGATGTTGTGAAGATGAAATGAGAAGAGTGCACGCGCTCAGAAAGTGCTCAGCTCGTGGTGCACTTATAATAACTGTTATTTTTACTCAACCTTTCTGGATCTCAATTTCTTATTCTGTAGTAACACATCAGAGCTTGATTTTAAATGGAAACAAAATAAAATCTGTGAAAAGAAGTTTCTCCAAACTATCTTCATGTGATGTACTCTAACATATTCAGTTTTATACGATCTCATTAAAGAAAAAAAAAAAAGAGTACTGTCAGTGACCCAGCCTATAGAATATATGTATTTTTTTCTTTTCTTTTGGGGGGTGGGTCTTAGTTGCAGCGTGCAGGGTCTTCATTGCGGCATGCGAGATCTTTAGTTGCAGCAGGCGGGATCATTTTTTAGTTGTGGCATGCGGACTTCTTAGTTGCGGCATAGAGCAGTTTTAGGTTCATAGCCAAAGTGAACAGTGAGTACAGAGAGTTCCCAAATACTCCCGCCCGTGCCCCCCATTCCTTCAGCCTCCCCCACCAGAGATACCTCCATTACAATCATTGAACCTCCACTGACACATCATTATCATCTGGAGCCCATAGCTTACACCGGTGTTCACTCTTGGTGTTGTTCATTCCACGGGTTTGGACAAATGTGTGATGACAGGTATCCACCATTAGAGTGTCATACAGAGTAGTTTCACTGCCCTAAAAATCCTCTGTGCTCTGCCTCGTCATGCCTCTCTCTAGGGTAATTTTTTAAACACAGTCCCCGGGTCACAGATGATGCTCAGTAGTTCGCAGTGTAGAAGATGCCGCTGGGAGCTGTTGCGATGGCTCAGGCAGTGGCTGCAAGTCTGGAAGACAGGGGAGGGTGTGGAACATTATGTGGGAAGGGCAGAGCGGGGGGCTGGGGAGGTGGGAGCTTGGGGGCTCAAGGCTCTGGAGGCCGGTGGTGGTGGTGCTTGTCTGCAGAGAAATGGGAAGCGGCGGACCCCAAGGACTTAAAGGCAGAATTTCAATCCGCTAACCGGCGCGTTGTCAATCGGCCAGGACGGCGGGAAGCTCTGGATGAAGAGGAGGGCACGCTGGGCTCTACTCCCATTTCACGGTGTGACCTTGGGCAGTCCCTTCTCTGCTACCCGGGGCTGGACTGGCTGTCCCGGTCGGACAGTGCTCGGGTGGAGGCCAAAGTGCCGCCCACGGCAGGGCGGCGTTAGGGGGAGTTAGGGAACCTGCCGGGACCAGGCAGGATCGGCCGGCCCGGACGCGGGAGCCGCGTCTGAAGGGCTTTCTTGGGCACGCTTTCCGGCGGAGCAACAGGCGGCCGTATTCACTCACCATCGATCTTCTGGACACAGCAGGGAGAGAGAAACTTTCCAGCCAGCGCCGGCCGGCCTGCCGCTTCCAAGCCCGGGGGTCCCGGGCCCGTGGGTGACCTGCGGCGCCGGGAGGCGCGGGCAGTCGCGCGGCAGCGGCGGTGGCCGGCGCGCAGCTGTGCCCGTCTGCCCAAGGGTTAACCCGTTCCCCTGCAGCTGCCGCGCGTGCCTTGCAGAATTTCACCAGAAGAGGGTACAGTTTGAAAAGCTCCTGACGTCAGGCTGGAATTCCTATTGTGTTTGGAACCGGCTCGGGCACAGCAAGCCCAAGTTGCTCTCCGCAAACCTCGGCGGGCTGCGTGGGGCCGGCGGCCGCGTGGCACGTCTCGCGCCGGGGTCGCACGCGGGGATCCGCGCGCCCGGGGACGGAGGACGGTGCCTGCTGCCCACGAGGGGACCCCACTCCCGCCGGAGGCCGAGCCGAAGCGGCGGATTGCGCCACCCGGGAGCCGGGGTGAGCGCTCGGGGCGAGGCCGGTGGCCGCGAGAGCCCCCCGCCGGCGCGCCCCAGCGCCCGGATGCCCGCCCGGAGCCCCGCCGCCAGGCGCCTGCCTCCCCCGCGGCGCGCCCCAGCCCGCTGCCGCCCGCTGTGACCGCGCTTCCAGGCAGGCGGGCGCCTGCCGGGCTTCCTCGAGGGCCGCGCAGCGGCGGGACCCGCCGGACCCCGCGGCGGCGGCAGGTCGCGGAGCCGAGGCCGCGCGGGCACTCGCCGGGAGAATGGACGGGGCCGGGGAGCGCAGCCTCCCGGAGCCGGGCAGCCGGGGCTCCCGGGCGGGAGACGACATGGAGATCGTCGTCAACGTGGGAGGCGTGCGGCGGGTGCTGTACGGAGACCTCCTCAGCCGGTACCCCGAGACCCGGCTAGCGGAGCTCATCGACTGCTTGGCCGGGGGCTACGACACCATCTTCTCCCTGTGCGACGACTACGACCCCGGGAAGCGCGAGTTCTACTTCGACAGGGACCCGGACGCGTTCAAGTGTGTCATTGAGGTGTACTATTTCGGGGAGGTCCACATGAAGAAGGGCATCTGCCCCATCTGCTTCAAGAACGAGATGGACTTCTGGAAGGTGGACCTCAAGTTCCTGGACGACTGCTGCAAGAGCCACCTGAGCGAGAAGCGCGAGGAGCTGGAGGAGATCGCGCGCCGCGTGCAGCTCATTCTGGACGACCTGGGCGTGGACACGGCCGAGGGCCGCTGGCAGCGCTGCCAGAAGTGCGTCTGGAAGTTCCTGGAGAAGCCCGAGTCTTCGTGTCCGGCGCGGGTGGTGGCCGTGCTGTCCTTCCTGCTCATCCTCGTCTCGTCGGTGGTCATGTGCATGGGCACCATCCCTGAGCTGCAGGTGCTGGACGCCGAGGGCAACCGCGTGGAGCACCCGACGCTGGAGAACGTGGAGACGGCGTGCATCGGCTGGTTCACGCTGGAGTACCTGCTGCGCCTGTTATCCTCGCCTAACAAGTTGCACTTCGCCCTGTCCTTCATGAACATCGTGGACGTGCTGGCCATCCTCCCCTTCTACGTGAGCCTCACGCTCACGCACCTGGGCGCCCGCATGATGGAGCTGACCAACGTGCAGCAGGCGGTGCAGGCCCTGCGGATCATGCGCATCGCCCGCATCTTCAAGCTGGCGCGCCACTCCTCGGGGCTGCAGACCCTCACCTATGCCCTCAAGCGCAGCTTCAAGGAACTGGGGCTGCTGCTCATGTACCTGGCCGTGGGCATCTTCGTCTTCTCGGCCCTGGGCTACACCATGGAGCAGAGCCACCCGGAGACCTTGTTTAAGAGCATCCCGCAGTCCTTCTGGTGGGCCATCATCACCATGACCACGGTTGGCTATGGTGACATCTACCCCAAGACCACCCTGGGCAAGCTCAATGCAGCCATCAGCTTCCTGTGTGGGGTCATTGCCATTGCCCTGCCCATCCACCCCATCATCAACAACTTTGTCAGATACTACAACAAGCAGCGAGTCCTGGAAACGGCAGCCAAGCACGAGCTGGAGTTGATGGAGCTCAACTCCAGCAGTGTGGGCGAGGGCAAGACAGGGGGCTCCCGCGGCGACCTGGACAACCTCCCGCCAGAGCCCGCTGGGAAGGAGGGGCTGAGCTGGAGCAGCCAGCTGAAGATCTCCCGCAGCGACACCTTCATCCCCTTGCTGACCGAGGAGAAGCACCACAGGACCCGGCTCCAGAGCTGCAAGTGACGAGGGACGACCTGCGCACAGACGGACTGGGCTGGTGGATAGACGGATGGACGGGTGTGACAGGCCTGCCAGTGACTGCCCGGGAGGGGCCGTCCTTTGTCCCCCAGCCCTCTCCTGAACAGAACTCTGAAGGCCCCCTTGGGCACCTCTGATGAGGCCGGGTAAGATCCCTTTGTGTTTCCGGCTGTCCAGGGGCCGGGGGCGGGGGCAGGGGCGGGGAGGGGCGTCCAGGGATCACTGACAGTGTGGGGTGATGAGGACTGTGGTCTGGCTGACGGCAGGCGCCCTCGCCCAGTTCTGTATCTCCTTCAATAAAGCCTGCTGCTCTCTGCGCCCGCCTGTGTTGTAGGTTCTGTCACAGGCTGGCCGCTCTCCACCCTGTCCCCCGCTGCACCCCCCCCCACTCCCAGATGTGGCTCAGCCCCTCCTGGGAGGTAGGTGTGCAGCCCAGAGGGTTTATTTTTAGCTGAGGGTTAAAGAAGGGCTCATACGTAGGTTCAGCCCAGGGAGCTTTGCCACAATCCAGGAGGCTCTGTGCGTCCTGTTTCCTTCTGAGGAAAAGCTTACTCCCAGGAGGGGAAGAATTCACAGAACTGGGAACACCAAGCAATGGGGTTATCATTTCTTAATCACCTGTGCAAGGCCCTTTTCACAACTTCTTTCCATTCCTTCCAGCAATCCTGCTAGCTAGGTAGGCCCCCCCACTTTAGACAAGAAGAAACTGAGGCCCCAGGGCACACAGAGCAGGGATTCAGTCCCGGGTCTGATGACCCCCAAAGCACATTCATTCTCTTTGATGTGAGGAGGTCTTGGGACAGAGGCGTGTGCTTGGGCCATGAGGGGAGGGTCTGCAGACCAGGAGAGGGGGTGAGCTTCCTCGGGGTGGACGTGCCTGTCTTCCAGCTCATCCTTTCTCCTAGAACCAGCACTTCTGAGGTATCAGCTGAATGCACAAACCTGAGCCCGCTCCGGGTGGCCCGCTGCCAGCCTAGTCTGTGAGCCCCCGGGGAACAGACACAGACAGGCCTAGATTTGAATCCCAAGGAATGGGGAGGTGATCTCCGAGATGCCTTCTAGCTTAAACACTGTTCTCTACCATCCCTCCCTTACCACTCCCTTACTTGCTGTGTGACCTGAGGCCTGTTGCTTAACCTCTCTGATCCTCATTCTGATCAGTTATTAAATGGAAGAATTACTTCAGGGAATCACAGTGCTTAGCACAATGCCTGGCACATAGTAGCTACTCAGTAAACAGCAGGTGTTTCCATTATTGTGTGCTGGGAGAGGGGGGAGGGGCGCAGCTTCCCACTCTGGCCTCCACAGGGCTGGGCTGGTATGCAGATGGGGGAGCGGTGGCCACAGGGCACTGTCACACTGGTCTTAGTCAAAGGCAGTCCCCTTGGCACGGAGTTGGTCCCAGCAGGCCCCTCTCTCTGGCTTTCCACCTTCCACAAACCCCAGAGCTCTGTTCCTCCTTCCCTCCTGGGGCAGCTGGTGCAGGAGCCCTCTGAGGGGAGGGGGAGGTCTAGGAGGAGGGGGAGGGGACGTAGTCCCTGGTCTGCACCATCCTGGGCAGGTCTTTCCTTCTCTGGGCCCTGGTTTTCCCATATGTATAAAGAGGGATGCTTTCTCGGGGCCCCTTCCAGGATTTGCAAGCCTAGGGCTGCGGACGTGTTGGGTTGGGGACTCCAGGGGGTGGGAGGCTGCCATGTTGTAGGGGCCTTGAAGGGAGGAGAGAGTCAGAGCTCTCCCTGTGAGGTGCGGGGCCCTGAGCCAATGTTGTGCACCCCTCCCTCACACGTTTCTCCAGGGAATACTGGGTCAGGTGACCACGGAAGGCAGAGGAAGAGGTGGGCCCAGGGCTGTGGGACTCAGCGGGAGGGAGGAGAGGCTCGGGAAGAGGGGATTGTTTGGCATCCCTGGGGCTCAGTGGGGCCTGCTGAATGCGACTGAGTTGGGTGGGATTGCCTCTCTCTGTCCCCCTGCCCCCAGAGTCCTCGGGAAGCCCCAAGTCTGTGCTGGCCTGAGAACTCTCAGCCCAGAGCAGGGAAGAAGTTCGGGGCTGGAGAGAGTCCAGGAGGCGAGGCACCTTCCCTACTGTTCACCTGGGGTCAGGGGACAGCGTCTTTTTTTTTTTTTTTCCCACGCCCAGTGACTTCTTATGCGATCTTAGTTCCCTGACCAGGGATTGAACCCAGGCCCTCGGCAGTGAAAGTGCTGAGTCCTAACCACTGGAGCACCAAGGAATTCCCCCGGGGAGAGTGTCTTTACTGCTACAAAAGCACTCAGAGCCCATCTCATCCACCCTTAGGAGGAGACTGACTCCCAAGAGGGTGAGCAGTGTGTCTGAGCTCTTCCGTGAATTAGGCTTTCACAGGGTCCTGGTCCCAGAGGAGCTCAGAGCGTGACATGCATATAGAGTGACATGCTTTGTCGTGGACGAGTGACCAGAGAGCTTTTGGAGACAGGTGGAGGGGCTGCCCTCTCTCCCTAGGGATCTTCCTGGGGCACAACAAAATCAGCCGGGGAGCCTTACGAAATCTCAGTGTTCAGGTTGCATCCACACTTATTACATTAGAACCCCCGGGTGACACGCAGGCATCAGTATTTTTTAAACTTTAAAGTGCACAGGGGTGATCCAGAGATTTTGCTAAAATGCAGACTTTGAATCAGTCACTCGGGGTGCGGCCCTGAGCTTCTGCGTTTGCAGCAAGCTGCCGGGTGAAGCTGATGCCGCTGGCCCGTGGACTGCACTTTGCGTAGCAAGAGGCCAGGGCAGGAGCTGGCAGACTGTGGACCCTTGCCTGTGTTTGTACGTCCACAGGTTAAGAATGGTTTCTCCATTTTTTAATGATAAAAAAAAATCAAAGGAAGAATAACATTTTGTGACAAGTGAAAAGTACCTGAAATTCAAATAAATTCTTTAGGAATAGAGTCACGCCCCTGGCTCACAGGTTGTCTCTGGCTGCTCTCGAGTGACAAGGACGAAGTTGAAGAGCTGTGGTGATCACATAGCCCTCAGAGCCAAAAATGCTCATTACTGGCCCTTTACATTAAAAGTGTGCCAACCCTGGGCTACAGGAAACAGCACTATGTCAGGCCTTGAATGATGAGTGGGGAGAAGCAGAAGCAGGGGAACTGCATGCGCAAAGACATGGAGTGTGGGACCACCTCAGAGAAGGCAAGTCCGTGCCCATCTCCCCGAGCCTCGGGGTCTCAGCCCCGCTCCTTCTTTCCCCAAAGAAGCCCCGACTCCTGGTTTCCTGCATGAGGTTCTGTGGTCCCGGCTCCTGCTCTGGGAGGTGGCTTCTCTCCCTCCTTTCCTGAGCTTTCCTCTTATCACATCCTCTGCCCCCATCCTCGGACCATCACTTAACACCCTCTTCTCTGACTCAGGAGGATCTGACAAACCTCCTGTGAGCTGTTAATTTCTATTGAAAGAGGGAGAGAGAGAAAGAAAGGTATGGTTCTTGGAATCACAGAATATCCAAGTTAAAAGAAAACTAGGCATCATCGAGTTCAGCGTCCCCTGCCCCCGGCCCCCTGCCTCGTACTGACAGAGAAACCGTGGCCCCACGTCACGCACAGCTGAGCAAGAGGGGCTTAATTCAAGTCCTGAAGGTCACAGCTAGCTTGAGGGGTCCAGCTTGCTGTGCTTCTCATAACATTGGGAGCACATAATGAACTCGTTTTGAAAATAAAGAATTGGGAGTGTGGGAGTGTGTGTGTGCGTGTGTGTGTGTAAACAAATAATGCGGTGAGCTAGTCAGCCTCAGTTTTACAGATGGGGAAACTGAGGCCCAGAGAGCAACAGGCTGGTGGCCACGCTGCTCCTTGGTGGCAGAAGCAGGAGCTGAGCCCAGAACCTGCAGCCCACGCTCATTTGAGCCAGACAGTGACACGCCCCACGGCCTCCACTTAACGTTTACCCTGAGCTTCCTAATAAGGTGCAGATGCCATCATCTGATCTCCCGGGAAGGCATCTCTGCAGATGGACTGGCTCTGCCGGTGGTGGTTTTAAGGAAAGAAAAAGAAGGAAAAGGAAAGCGTTTTCTTGGGCAAGCAGCTTTGGACCAGATGCTCAGGCCATGCTGATTCAGGATCCATCTCGACAATGGTAGGAGGTGTCTGGAGATTAAAACTTACCATCTGGGGTCTGGAGGTACCACACACAGCAACGAAATGAAATACCCAGAAAATGGGTAAGAAACGATCTGTGAAAATGGCAAGACCTGGAATTATTTCACCCACGCTCCCTGAGGAAACCTGCCAGAGGCAGGTAAGACCCTAGCAATCGCTGGAGGTGACAGGAAGGGGTGCACGTTGCCCGATTTAAAGGGGTCCCACTAATGGGGCAATTTCAGCAGATGACAAGCCAGCGTGGGGAACGGTTTCGAGGCGGGAGCCCCTGCCTCCCCCTGTCTGGGAAGGGGCTGCCTGGTCCTCCCTGGTCCCCCACAAGAGGATAATTCAATGTCTCACCAGTCTCTTGACATCTCCCAGGGAGACGAGAGACAGGTGTTTCCAGAGAGGCCTCCCACCTTGCCGCCTGTGAGAAGACAGCTCCGTGCACTGTGCTCGTGGGACTGCACCTGGCAGCAGATTTGCAAGGAGGTTTCAGCCGTAGCCGTAATCTGAGGAGGAACCTCCCCGTAAATGCTTTTGTCCACTTGTAGCGGCCTAAGACGTAGCTGCAGGGATGCTGTGGGGATCCAAAGGGGAAAAAATTGAAAACGAGAGTTAGGAGACGTGATGCTCCATCGGTTCATTGTTTTTGACGCTCTCAGCCATACCTGGAGCTGCGGCTCCTGCAGCCACGACTTTATGTCCCTCTGTTGACAACGAGCCAGAAGGGAATGACTGCTCTGGCTTCGGGTGAGACCCGTGGCCTGTGGTCACACAGCTAAAGAGAGGTCAGTGTGGAACTCCAGCTTGGACCTGGTGCCCACCACCTGGCAGGGCAGCGTCCCATCCCAAGGGACCAGCTTAGCCTCTGGGTTCCTTCAGGGCAAAAGACTCGCCCTGAACAAGAGCTGCCGGCAGCCACATCTTGTCCCCAAATGCAGAATATCACGCCGTTGACAAGGGCTTGGCTGGGAAAATGGGACCTGTCCTGCTATGGTGGCAGCCCAGACTGGGGAGAAGGTGCAAATATCACCACACCAGCTGGTTTCTGCTGCTGCACATGTTGGCTAAGAGGTTGGGAGCTGTTTGCTTGAAGCCAAGGGCCTTGTGTCTGCCATATTCGACTTGTCTGGGTCTTTGCTAGATTTGGCGGGGAGCATCTGCCCTGGCCTTGGAGCACAGGCCCCAGGGAGGCCTAGCCAGATCGCAGGTAACCTGGAGCCCCCGGGAGTGCTGGCCACTGTCCACACCTTGCACCTGAGTGGGAGTGGGAGGTGTGAGCCAGAACCCGGCTCTACCTCCCTTCCGTGTCTCCCCAACCTGAGGCCAAGTTCAGACTGCTGAGCTGGGCCCTCAAGGCCTCCATGGCCCGGCCCCAATACCCCTTCAGCTTTATCTCCCACCGCCCCAACATCACACCAGAGGTGGCTCTTCTTACCCCACACGCTGGAGAGTCTGTGCTCCCCACCTGTGCACGGGGGCCTCCTAGCATCCCTACTGCCCTTCTCCCACTTTTCCACTGTCGGCTTCTACCCCTGCATCCAGACCCGGCTGTGATGCCATCTTCCCTTCTCAGAGGTGAGGTCGCCTCCTGCAGGGTCTGGAGAGGGGCATCCTGGCCCCGGGGGCAGAAACGGTGCTGGAGAGATCATGGAGTCAGCCACCCCACTCTGTCCTCCGGGAAACGGCCCCTGGGGCAGATCACGTGACGGCCTAAAGTCATGCGGGGTTGGCAGCAGTCAGGATCAGACCCCTGGTCCCAACTCTGTGCTCACCTCCCCTCTCTGTCCACTCCTCACCCACTCCTGGCTACAGGTTTGAACCAAGGGTTGGCGCTGACGTTTTAGGAATTAGACTGAAAACCGGCCCCACTAACAGCCCCCCATTACTTACACAGGTGGTTTGGCAGGGTGTTGTAGCAGAGCCCGGGGGCTGACTGATTGAAAGTACTTAGCAGACGTCCTTTCAAACCTTTGTTAAAACCTCTTGGCCTTTTAAAGCCTTGAAGTTCGCATTCAGAATGAGGGGTCCATTTCATTCTGCTTCTCATAAAGCACACGGTGAAAGTGCAGGACGTGTGTGTGTGTGTGTGTGTGTGTGTGTGTGTGTGTGTGTGCGCGCGCGCGCACGTGCACATGCGCGCACACATGCAAAAACAAATCAACGCCTGCCTTCTAAATGAAAGGAGGAAGATGCTAGGCCTGCTGGTGCGCCCCGAAGCCGCCCCTTCCCTCTCTAATTTCCTGTCTTTCCCTGAACCTGGTTCACAGCCAACAAAGGCAGGGACTGCAGGCAGGTCTACTTTCCATCCCCGGAAGCACCCGCCACGCTCTGCTCCTGGATCAGACAGGCATGGCACGTGAGAGACAGGAGCCCCAAACATCCTTCTTAGCTGGCTGCCCAGAGCACAGGAAGGGGGTGTGCAGGCAGGGACCAGTCTCTCCTGATAATTGACCCTTTCGCACATTTCTAGAAAACCGAGGCTTGGAGAGCTTAATCAACTTGTCCACGATTTCCCTGTAACGGGGCGGGGGTGGGGGGTGTGCAGAGTAGCTGGGCCAGGACAGCCCCCTCTCTGGGGCTGGAGGTCTTTGCTCTCCCAGCCTCCCTCGGCCTCTTCTCACTGCTGCTGGTGTGGGACAGTGACCGGGGCTGTGAGTCCCCTGAGGTTAGGTTTGCACCTGGGTCACAGATGTGTCCCTTGGCACCTAGAGCAGTGCCTGGTCCACTGTGGGGCCACAGAAAATATTATGGGATGAACTTATTGTCACCCACTATGTGCATGTCACTGTGCCATGGGCAGCCTGGCTCTTGGCCAGACCTAGAGCTTCTTTTCTCTACATTTTGTGAAGGGCTTTCTGGTCTCTTGGCGATGGGGACCACGCCCTCCCTCTGTAGCAGTGCCTTGCATCATGCCTGCGGGCACAGAGAGGCACTCCCTAAGTGTTTACAGGGAAGCTGGGACCTCCCTCCATCAAGTCCCACTCTTGTTCCTGACCCCTTGCCCAGTCCATGCAGACACGGGCCGTGTCCATGGCGTCCTGGATGAGCTCCGAGGCCTAACGCTGGGGGTTTTCTGAGAGGGCAGCCAGTGCCTGCTCTGGGTGGTGTAAACAGGGAGAGATTTACAGCCAACTTCGCCCAAGCAGGGCCTGGTGGAAGAGACGGATTCCACAGCCCTGCCTGCAGGCCTCACTGTTTCTGCTGCTCCTGGGGAAGCCTCACTTCAAAGTCGGGGGAGCTCAGGGATTTCCCTGGTGGCGCAGTGGTTAAGAATCCGCCTGCCAATCCAGGGGACACAGGTTCGAGCCCTGGTCTGGGAAGACCCCACAGGCCGCAGAGCAACTAAGCCCATGCACCACAACTGCTGAGCCTGCGCTCTACAGCCCACAAGCCACAACTACTGAAGCCCGTGTGCTCAGAGCCCATGCTCCGCAGCAAGAGAAGCCACCGCAATGAGAAGCCTGGGCACCGCCCCGCTCACCGCAACTACAGAAAGCCCGCGTGCAGCAAGGAAGACCCAATGCAGCCAAAAATAAATAAATAAATAAAAATTAAAAAAAAGAAATTGAGGACCCATTTTTCATGTGTATTAAGAGTAACTTTGCTTCGTGTGTGTGTGTTTTGTTTTCTCTTGCCTTTCTGCCCTGTGTTTGAAGATTTCCTTGGTTTTGTGTGTGTGTGTGTGTGGTATGCGGGCCTCTCACTGTTGTGGCCTCTCCCGCTGCGGAGCACAGGCTCTGGACGTGCAGGCTCAGCGGCCATGGCTCACGGGCCCAGCCGCTCCACGGCATGTGGGATCTTCCCGGACCAGGGCACGAACCTGTGTCCCCTGCATCGGCAGGCGGACTCTCAACCACTGCACCACGAGGGAAGCCCGATTTCCTTGGTTTTATTGTCTATATTATTGATTTGGTGTTCGGCTATGCCCGTTTTGTCGTTCTTCTAGTTGTCTGATTTTTTTCGGAGTTATCACTGAATTTCCAAGAACTCTTTCTTTCCTGATCCTCCTGTGCAACAGCTGCTTGTGGTCCCATCTGACTCCTCGTGCGCATAAGTTCAGGAAGCAGAAGTCAATGTTATTTTTGTAAAGCCTGAACCCGAAGGACCGCAGTGGATAAGCGTGGGCTCTCTTCAGTGTCTGAGACAGAGTCTGCATGGAAAGGGCGGGGCTTTGGGCCCAGAGACGCAGCTCACATTCCCCCTGGAGCTCTGACCAGCAGTGTGAGCTTCACTCGGACAGCATGAGCTTCCCTGTCTGTAAATGGGGAAAGCACTTCCTACCTCGCAGGCTTGCAGTGCGGATGCAAGGCCTCCTGTGGGCCCCTGGATCTGCACCTTGGTTGTGAATGAGTCTTCATCAATTAATGCAACACGAGGCCTGTACTCTACCCACACCCTTTCACCAGAGTGGAAAATTGCCTTTTGTTACTCTTCACCCCAGAGCTGTTTGGCTTTTTGACTACATATACGTATATATGTATTTTAGTCATTTCTGGGCAGCTTCTCATGCATATTCAAATCCAAGCAGTTAGGGTTCTGGGAATGATTCAAATGTTTGCTGCACAGTGTAACTGATCTTAATATAGCAGCATCACCCCAGTCTGCAGTTGTCTCCGCTCCCGCACAGCCTGTTTAGGCCAAAGGAGATCAATACGCGGATGCACTTCCGCCCTCCAGCCTCATGGGGACTAAGTGGCTGGGTTGTGGGAGCCCTTTCCATCGTCCGGGTTTCTGTTTTTCTTTTAACCCAGTGTCTGGTCCTTGCCAATCATCCTCTCTATAGATGACGGGACATCAGGAGAGGAATATCGGGGAGGCAGAGCGTGTCTCAAATCACGTGTCGTGGGCCACGTGGCTGCCCAGAGCCGGTGCTCGGCCGCGTTTGTGGAATGAATGAGGCCGAACTGGAGCCTGGAATGCAGATCGCTGCTCTAGAGAGGCAGAACCCGAAACCGAGAAACAACCTTGTAATTGTAGGGCTGGTGAGGCCTTCGCCGGCTTGGGGTCCCACATGCCAAAACGTCATCCTAATTAAAGCCACAGAGTGGGACTCAGACTCAGGAACGGCCTCTGCCGCAGGGAGAGGGGGCCTACGGGAGTGGGAGGGGCTTGACCGGAAGGCTCCACCCCCTCCACCATTCACCGCCCCCCAGTCCCCCGCCCCTTCCCTCCTCCTCCCACTTCTTCTCACAGCGGAGCCCCACCCCCACCATGACTCTCTGGACAGCGGAGCTCCCTCTGGTTTGGGCTGTGCCCCTCTCAGCTCCACAGCCTGGGGATCTGCGTCCAGCCTGTGACACCAGAGCCCGGCAGAGGCAAGTCCGCGGGGAAGGTGCTTTTGCACTTGGACATCGAAGCTCCTCCTTCCAGAGGCTCCAAGGAGAGCAAACAACAGATACCCAGCGCGGGGTCTGGGGGACTCCTGTCCGGGAAGGAGCTGAATTGCAAACGTGCTGTCAGAACACCTGTCTCCCCTGACCTCCGGGGAAAAGCTCTGACCCTTCTCCTGGGGGGACATCCTCTGTTTCCTCCCCCATATCCACAGGCACCTCATTCACATCCTTCAGGGATCGGCCCAGATCCCACCTTCAGAACCCTGAGTCCCTCTCCCTCTGGGCCCCTGGCCCCCTGGTTCACACTCTCACAGCACCCGGCACGCAGTCTGGATGAGTATGGTCCCCTCAGCGTCTCTGGGGATGGAGACTGTGCTCTGGCCGTGTGTGTAAAGGGGCAGCGTAGGGCAGCATCCTCACACGTGAGCCTGTCTTGCAGTCCCCTGAGGGTGTGTTAAAACACAGGCCACTGGTCCCACCCAGAGCTTCTGATTCAGTAGTGTGCAGTGGAGCCTGAGAATTTACATTTTGAATAGTTTTCCAGGTGATGCTGACGCTGCTGTTGGGTGCCACATTTTGAGAACAACTGGCTTGTGGGAGCCTGGACCAGCGTCAGGACTGGGCTCCTGGCCACTCTGCTGTGGGACCCATCAATCCACCGGCTCTGATGGTCAGCAAACAGTGACTTACAGAACTAAGCCCGGAGACCAGAGAGCAGCCACTTAGCCTTGTGGACCCTCCTTGAGAGGACAGGGCCTCCAAGGAGGATGGAGACTGTGACAAAGTAAGAAATGTATACTGGGTCTCTGCCCTCAGTTTATGACACAGCGCTCCTAAAACCCTTGTCGTTTCTGGAGTGAGGGGAGCATGTTTTATGCTCATGAAGCACCTTGGTCAACCCTGCCCTGTTCCGGGGGTTTTGAGATGAATGAGGCCAGAGCCCTGCCCTTAGGAAGGCGGGAGAGAAACGTCACATGGGTGGGGTGCCACTTCATCCCGAGGGAGTATGTCAAAACAGACCCCTGACTCTCGAGATGCTCGGAGCCCTGAGCTAAATGGTGGGGCCCTGGGCTGGGGATAAACCTCTGTGACTTATGCGCGCAGAAGGGAACCCAGAAGCCGTCTGAGCACACAGAGACCGGGAATTCCAAGACATCCCCACGGATTATGAGGGCAATGAGATCGTTGGGAACAGCGCCTGTCCTAAGAAGACATCCCCACGGATTATGAGGGCAATGAGATCGTTGGGAACAGCGCCTGTCCTAGGGATTGGCAGCTGTCTGATCTGCGCGCCCACAAAGCTTCCTGCTGCGAAGCAAAGCCGTGGCCTGAGGCCGAGTACCCGGCTCTGAACCGGCCTTCTCTGGGTTACTGGATGAAACCCAGTCTGGAGGAAAGCACAAGGGCCATCAGAGTCAGCTGACCTCAGTTCCCACTGGTATTGATTCTGTTAGACTGGAGGCATCGCTTGATCTCCCTGAGCTGGGAAGTAACACCCCTCTCCCACTGTTGGTGGGAATTGGAGTTAACAAGGCCTCACGCCCGAGGCAGGGTAGGCGGCCACTCCATAGATGGTCCCTTCGCGCCTGCCTTCTAGCCCCTTCCCTGCCCTCTCCCCTCCTGGGCTACGTTGCAGGCCCAACAGAAATGTCTGTGGACTCCGCTTACCCCTGACTAATGAGTCGCTGGTGGAACGAGAGGCCCCCCAGCCCCAGGCAGGAAGCTAAGGGTGCTAGTGGAGCCGAAGACCAGAAGCCAGCAGTGGGAAGGAACAGAGTTCCAGGCTGGACAGGCAGTGAGACAGAGCAGGGCCACACAGGGGCCAGGGCCTGGGGCTCTGGCTCTGACCTGGCTGGGAGGGAACCAGGGACTGAGTTTGCTCAGGTCCTGAGTGGCCCTGAGGGGAAGAAGCCAGAGAGAGCTACCCTCTCTCAGCACATCCCCCAGAGGCGCTGCCTTTCCAGCGTCTTGAAAGGTGAAGGGTTGAGGTGGATCTTAAGCCTCTGATGCAAAGACATTGGAGGAACTGGCCATGTGAACAAGACAGGACAGGCAGAGGTGATGCAGAGGTGGGCCTCCTGCGGCCCCGCCCCTGCCCCAGGCCCCTCCTGGGATGCTAACAGCTAACAGTGAGCTCCAGACAGGGAGTGTACATGCATCAAGCCCGCCCCCACCCCTCTCCAGCCCCCATCACTCCTGTCCTGACAACACTCCCAAGGCAGTATTATTTTGACCCCTTCTTGCTTTGCAGATGGAAACCTGGACACACAATGTTGTCCTATAGCTTATTAGAGGCCAGCAGCTCTCCAACCTGATAGGTCTGTCCCTGGAGCCACACGGGAACCACCACGCCCCTACCTTCCCTGACTAGGGTCCGTGCGTGTCTGCCCACCAGGTCTCTTGACTGAGCAGGGCTGACCAGTGACTTTCCCCACAGACATGGATGCGCGGGCTGTGGACAAGGGGCGGGCAGAGAGCTCATTCTGTCACTGCTTTTCTTGCATTTGGGGATACTGAGGTCCAGAGAACAAGGAGTCCTCCCAGGTCACCCAGAGCAGAGGGCACATGGCCCCAGAGTCTGGCCCGTCTGCAGCTCTGAGCCCCACGGGAGACAAAGCTCGACAGGAAGACGGTTGACCTTTCTTCCGTCAGGGGAACTTTGGGGACGTAGAAATATTTCCAAGTCTTTAAAAAAAAAAACCCTTAAATACATATTTATGATTTGCAGTAGCAACTAGAAAAGAATATTTACACCAACTGTTTGAAACAGATCAATGGAACTGATTTGGGGGAAGAAATAGGAACATATGACAAAATGTAAGTCATCTCCATTTGGTTCTGAGCGTTTGACAAGGAAAACATGTGACGGCTGCACCGATTGCCTGTGACCAACGATGCCGAAGGCACAGTCCATCAGCCCGACGTTTGGTTCTAAATACTCTAATGTACCAAGGAGAGCAGAACGTGTTTTAATAAAAATGATACAAGCTGGTTGCCCACAGGCAGCTGGGAACCATCACCTTCTGGACACCTGCACGTGTGTCTTTTTTCTGGTGGAGCGCCAGCCTACCCTGGTGACTTTGTCCAGCCCAGGGTAGACTGTGATGGGCCCCTCGGCACAAAGAAGCAGGGGTGCTGGGAGAAGGCTCTGGGTAGCTCACTCAAAAAGAACTTTCTGAGCTTTTCTTTTATTATAAATATGATATATGCTTATTATAAAAATTTAAAATAATTCATAAAGGTACAAGGTAAAAGTATAAAGTCCAACCACACAGAGACAGCTGTGGTTCACGTTGCAGTAAACTACCTTCCAGATCCTTCTTCAGGCATGTACAGTTTTACACACAGGGGAGCATACAATTCTCTCCACCTGTGAGCTGAGAAAAGAAGCGGGCACAGCTGAGCTGCTGTCTCCCAAAGGAAGGGGGATGGAGGGAGTTGTATTAGTCAGCTAGAGCTTCCACAACAACATAACATAGACTGAGTGGCTTAAACAACAAATTTAGTTTTCTCCCAGCTCTAGAGGCTGGAAGTCTGAGGTAAGGTGCCATCAGGCTTGGTGTCTGGTGTCAGGCTCTTTTCATGGGTTGTGGATGGCCACCTTCCCACCATGTGCTCTCATGGTCTTTCCTGCATGTGTGCAAGTGGGGAAAGAGAGAGTGGGTTCTCTCATGTCTCTTCTGATAAGGTCACTAACCCCATCATGAGGGCCCCACCCTCATGACCTCATCTAACCCTAAGTACCTCCCAAAGGCCCCTGTCTCCAAATACCATCACTTTGGGGTTAGGGTTTCAACACAGGAATTTGCAGGGGTGGGATGCAAATATTCAGTCCATGACAGGGGGAAACCCTTATTGGGAGCCTACTGTGTGCCCAGCACGGTACCAACTACTTTGCATCCACAGGCTTATTTGTTCTCACACAGCCTCAAAGGCATGGATTACTGTCCTCATCTTACATATCAAGAAGTTAAGGTTTGTGGCAGATGTGAGATTTAAACCAGGATGACTCTTTTGCTACTAGGTGAAGGGTTCATGAAAAAGAAAATTCAGAAACAGCCCCAAAGGGAGGAAAACTGCCCTGTTAGAGGTGATGGTGGTGGCTCTGGCCACGTTCATGCCCCCCTCAGCCCTCTCTGGCCATGTAGGCTCCCCAGGGAGGAATGGACCGCAGGAGGCTGCTTGACAGGCGGAAAGAGGCTTGCCCAGCCCAGGAGGCACCCTGCACTGACCCTCTGCATCTCAGAATGGTTTTCACAGAACACTGCCTGGTGACATCAAGCCTCAAATTGGGCAGAATAAGTCCTTAAAGACAGTTTTCTCTAGCGATTACCCTAGCTGTTGAGCAAACCTTATTAGTAATCAGTTTGCCAAAGATAGCAGCCCCTCATAGAGCAGAAGCAATGGTCATGACTGGAGCCAGCCCTTCCAGCTATTTTCTGCAAAAAGAAACACCAGCCCCCTGGGATTTCTCTGGATCCCTTTAAATCCTGGAGCCGATGGCCCAGGGCTCGGCTGCTCACCAGCTACGTCAATCTCTTTGAGACTCACTTTCCTCATCCATCAGGTAGCGATCCCATTTTCACCTTGGTCACCCCACTTCATGTCCAGCTGTGATGGTTGCACCCTTGCCAATAGCTGGGGTGGAGGAGGGGATATTGGGGTGCTTCATGGATGGGGGATGGTTGAGATGAACAGCGAGGGCTCTGCAAGCAGAAGACAGCCCGGGCACGGGGAGCATGTGTGGGGAAGGGGCCTGAGATGGGGCTGCACCAGCAGG
This sequence comes from Lagenorhynchus albirostris, assembly GCF_949774975.1. NCBI lineage: Eukaryota > Metazoa > Chordata > Mammalia > Artiodactyla > Delphinidae > Lagenorhynchus > Lagenorhynchus albirostris. The sequence goes on along the minus strand of NC_083107.1, from coordinate 81,607,136 downwards.
GACCATGTTATGAAGGACCTGGGATCTCCTGCCAGGATGAACTCCATCCCCAAGGCCGTAGGGAATGACTGGGGGGTCTAAACCAAGGATGCGGCAAGATCGGATTGTTGGTTAGAAGAAGAATTTTCAAGATAGGGTGACAACGCCCTGGAAAGTGGCAGAGATGCAGGTAGGGAGACCGTTTAGGAGGCCATGCCAGTGATGGGGGGGGGCACTGTCCAAGGTCTGCCAGGGGGACAGACAAGTCACAGACCTCCGCTGACCTTCCCGGTGGCGCTCAGCAGAAGGATGGATAACGGAGAGCTGTTTGGATTTTGTTTCCATGTGATTTTGGGTGACCTGACATCTCTGTCTCCTACCCCCCAAAACTCACTCCATCTTGTGGGGAGTGGGGATGGTAAGTGGAGCCCCAGCGATGCATGGCCTTCCCGGAAAGAATGGGAAGACTGAGCAGAGGGTGTTCCTGGGACCAGAAGGAGAGGGCCACCAGCCACGGAGACCAGGAGGAGCCCTCAGAGCCGTGTGAGCAGAGCCAGGAGCGGGGTCATGGGAAGTGTCAAGTGCAGAAGGGACACGAGATACACGAAGACTCTGAGGACTTGTTGGGGTGCCTGTGCGGGCCTGGTGGGGACCTTTGCCAGGCTGGGGATGGGGATTGAGTGGAGGTTGAAAAGTGGAGGCAGGTAACAGGAGGGAATGCACCCTCCCCAAGGTTGGGGGGCTTCTCATACGTTGTCAAAGGAGGGAGGGCCCTGGGCAAGGGGGGCTGCAGGGAAGAGGCGGTCCTGACCATGCAGCGGGTGGGGAGAGGTGGTGGGGCCCATCCTGGCTGGAGGAGTCGGGAGGGCTGGAGAAGTGATGCAGGACCTTGTCTCGGGTGAACCTGGACAGAAGCAGGGAGGAGGAAGAGACGCAGGGAGGACTCGGTCGTCTCCCGGTCCTGGCATCGACTCACTATTGCACTTCGGGCGACTTGCATCTGCTCTCCGGGCTCCAGCTTCCAGGGCTGGCTCTCCATGACTCCACGGTCTACAACCCACCCTCAGTGGAATGGTTTCTGAATTCAGAGGGCCTGGGGCAGAGGGGTCCTTGTTACATCTCATCTAGGAAGTCATAACTGTCTACATTTCATAAGTGAGTAAAGTGGGGCTCGGGGAAAACACACCCAAGGCTACGCAGTAGTAAGTGGCAATGTCAGGCTTCTACTCACACCTGCCTGGCCCCAGCCTCAGCTCTTTCCTCTATACACGAGCATCGCTGCAACAGGTGTACCGTGGGCAGAGGGCCACTGGTGGCTGGTTGGCTGGCTGGCTGGGCATATGGATGGATAAATGGATGGGTGGATGGATACATGGGATACCCTCTGTCTCTTCTTTCCATCATCTAACTCCATCATCTAATTCTCAGAGGTGCCCCCTCTTCCAGGAAGCCCTTCCTCACTCTCCTGTCCCACAAAAATGTCTCCGCATAGGAGGACCCTCTCTACTAGGGCACACTCCACTCACAGCAGACCTCTAGCTGCTCTCATAACATCTGGCCCAGTTGGGGTCTTGCTCCCATACTGGACTGTGAGCCCTGGGGGTTGGGTGCGGGGGGTTCTGTCTCACATGCCTCTGTCCCTGAGAGCTCCTGGCAGGCTCTTCTATGCTGGCTGCTGGGTAAGTGGGGTGTGAAAGGCAGGCCCTGCTGGTGACTGGACTGAACTGGAGAAAGGCCACAGCAGTGAGGGGAGACCTGGGGGACTGGGGAGTGCAGGTCTACAGCACTCAGCCCACCCGCTGCGATCGGGTCTGCCTCCTCCAGAGCCCTGCCCTGAGGGCAGCAGGAGAAAGAAACTCGAATTTGCTAATAAACAGTCTCACCTCTTCCGGCCTGACTTCTTCACTTGTTCTCTTGGGTGAATTCTCAGATTTCCAGTCATCCTCTCTCAGGCTGCTCCTCCTATGAGACCTGGGGGCATGGGTGCAATTGTGTGTGTGTGAGTCTGCGAGTGTGTGCCTATGTTTGGGGGTGTGTGAGTGTGTGTGTGTCTGCGAGTGAGTCTGCAAGTGTGTACCTGTGAGTGTGTGTGTGTGAGTGTGTGTGTGTCTGCGAGTGAGTCTGCGAGTGTGTGCCTGTGTCTGGGGGTGTGTGAGTGTGCTGTGTGTCTGCAAGTGTGAGTGTGTCTGCGAGTGAGTCTGCAAGTGTGTGCCTGTGAGCGGGGGGGTGTGAGTGTGCTGTGTGTCTGTGAGTGTGTGTGTGTGTCTGCGAGTGTTTGTGTGTGTGCGAGTGTGTGCCTGTGAGCGGGGGCGTGAGTGCGTGCAGGCTCGCGCGGCCCCGTGGGGATGGTGGCGGCTCCCTTGCCCCTTCTGGTGTTGGCGCCCGGTAGCTCTTGCTAGGCCCTGGCTTTGTGTCTGACCGCTTGACCTTCCAGTGTGCCCGATGCCCCAGCAGCCTCTCCCTTCTGGCCTTCTCGGATCCACCGGCCTCCTTGGCACCGGGGTGTCCCCTCCCCAGGGAGCCCGGGAGCTTCCAGATCCTCTGCAGAGCTCACAGGTGTCAGTCAGCTCCATCGTCGTTGACCTGGACCCCTTCGTCCCCAGGGACACACTCTGGCTGCTGCACGCCAGGAGGAAGGTGGCTCCTCTCCCAGGCCAGGGCTGTGGGCCAGGGGACTCTGCTGGGCACAGGTCTCCCCACGGCTTCCTTCGTGTCTGCATACCTCCCTCACCTGGGCTGCGCGCGGGGGCAGGGGCGGGGGGCACACCTCACCCCTCTCCCTCCTCCCTCCTCTGGCTCACCATGCTCCAGGCCAGAGGGGAGCGTATCTGTTCCCAGGACCCCAACACAGTAACTTCCCAGTTACCACTTCTCTTCTCAGATCATCGGCCAGGTCTAGCTCTTGATGTGTTTGCTGGTAAGAGCTTAGGGTTGAGAAAGTCTTTCTTTCTGGACAAATCCTGGGTTTCGGGAGTGTTGTCTTGCTGCTGACTCAGAATCCTACACTGGGTATCAGAGCTGGATATCGCCTTCCTGCCTCTGCGTTTCCGTCTCAATAACCCAAAATCTTCCCAAAGGAAAAGCGTGAGATCCCAGCGTCACACACAGAAAGTGGAAAGAGAAAAACCAGTGCTTCAGGAAGCCCTTCTCACAGTTACGTGAGTTTAGGGATGGCAGGGTCACAGATGCCTGCTTCAGAGCTAGATGTTTGAAGGAAAAAGGTGGGGAGAATCGCTCTTGATCAACAGCCCCGGGGGCAGGTGCATTCCCACCAGCTCATGAGCTGCCCAGCCCCTCTGCAGGGTGGGAATTTTACAAACAGGGAAAAGGGGAACGAGGCTCAGAGGTGGAAGGTAGCTTAGCCAAGACCAGAGCGAGTGGAAGAAGCCGGGCGGGACCCCAGGACACGTGATTCCAGCCCTAGGCTCTTGCTAAGAGCTGGCAGCTGCCCGGGGCTAACCACCAACACGGCGCACATCAGTTGGCAGCACGGGGCACGGGCGCCACAGCCCGACAAGCCCACTTGCCTACTGTTTGGAAGGGAGTTGAGGACACACCCTCCAGTCCCCACCCTCCAAGGTACAGAATCTGGTTCAGAGGAGCAAGCAACACACGCAAGAGAGGGAGACCCGGGTGGGGAGACAAGGGAGGGTGGGGGACGTCTCCAGTGTGGGGTCCACCTCCGGAAAGTGAGGGCACACAAACAAGGTAGAATTGCAGCCGGCTTCTGTCCTGGGAAAGTCCCCAGGTCCTGTCCCTGGCCCTGGTCCCTGCTCTAGCCCTCCTAGCTGTCCTGCAGCTCCAGGAGGAGGTGAGCGCTCTGTCCGCTCCAGCCCTCCCCTTTCTGAGCATCTCCAGGCAGGAGGTGGGTGACCATGCTGAGAAGCTGCCAGGAGCAGGTGGCTGTGAGCCCCGAGCCAGCAGCTGCTGGGCTGGGGGCTTTCTCTCTCTACAGCGGCGCTGGTGGCAGAGAAAGGTTTGCACAGCAGAGCGGCAGACCAGTCTGTATTTTCACGGACAATCAGGAAATGTTTGTCTGGTGCATATACATGTGATTATCTGTGTGTTGGGTGGATATAAATCCAGATGGTCACTGACTATTGCTCAGTTATGTAAAGACTCCTCCAGACATGGTATAGTTGGGCCACCCACGTTGCTGGAAGGACTTAGGGACCCTCTCAACAGGCCCCTCCTTTCCTGGAGTCTTGACAAGGGAGCTCACACATGCACCCTGACTCAGGGTGCTCCCAGCCTGGCCCTCTCCCGTCTCCCGGCCCTGCCCCTGCATGCCATCTGGAGAACCACTGAGAAAATATATTTTTAAAACCTATTTTTCTGGGCTTCCCTGGTGGCGCAGCGGTTGAGAGTCTACCTGCCGATGCAGGGGACACGGGCTCGTGCCCCTGTCCGGGAAGATCCCACATGCCGCGGAGCGGCTGGGCCCGTGAGCCATGGCCGCTGAGCCTGCGCGTCCAGAGCCTGTGCTCCGCAACGGGAGAGGCCACAACAGTGAGAGGCCCGCGTACCGCAAAAAAACACAACAACCTATTTTTCTGATTATAAAAGTAATTCACATTTAATAAAAGAAAAGTACAAGGAAGAAAGCAGGGCCAACTAGCCACCTGCTGTTCACACGTGGCTTTGAACCTTGTCAACATCTATACAATATTCTTGTATATATTTTGCATAAACACAGAATATGTATATAATATCCCTATGTAGGAAAACATCCATAATTGACATATTAGAGGCATTATTTTGAACTCTGTATTTTCTTGGGTCATAGAAAATTCTTCAGGAACATTACTTTTAGTGATGGCCTGACAATGGTCTATCATATGACAGCACTATACTGCACATCAGGGTTCTAGAAACCAAGCCAGCAGTCCTTCTGATACCCACGATGGCTGGCCACTCAGTGCTGGTCGGGACACACAGCTTTCGGTAGCAGCGTAGCCTCCAGAAACGGTCAGGGGGAACTGCGTGGGTGTGGTGTGCCAGGGGCGGAAGGAGAACCCACAAGGCAGGAGGACGCAAGTTCCCTCTCAGTCACCTTGGACTTGAGATATTGGTGGTACATCTGGGCTGTGCTTCCTACAGCCCTAGAGCACAGGAGAGAGGGAGAAGCCGGAGACAGAGGTGTGGGAGTATCTGCCGAATGATCACGAAGTTCCCGCCCAGTGCCCAGCACTACAAGCTCTAGGGGTGGCGAGAAGGAAGTCTAAGGATGCCAAACAGGTGGTCCTCACCCCACAGCAGCGTTCTATTGAGGAAGACAAAAGACGCGAGGAAGTACGTGTGTGCGTGTACCATGTGCCACGCGATGCTTAGGGCTTTGCATACATCACCTGTCATCCTTGCAACAATCATGCACATCGGGTAAGATTGTCCCCATTTCACAGGTGAGGAAACTGAGACTCTAAGTGGATGAGTAACTCGACTGCACAGCTAAAAGGAGGTGGAGCCAGTATTCATAACTAAATCTGGTGGACTGGCTGCCCATGCTCTCTCTCTTTCTCCTCCATGTATTTTTTTGGTAAGTTTATTTATTTATTATTTATTTATTTATCTAGGCTGCGTTGGGCGTGTGGACTTCTCTAGTTGCAGCACGCGGGCTCTAGAGTGCACGGGCTCAGTAGTTGCAGCACGCAGGCTTAGTTGCCGTATGTGGGATCTTAGTGTCCCGACAAGGGATCAAACCCAGGTCCCCTGCATGGGGAGCGTGGAGTCTTAACCACTGGACCACCAGGGAAGTCCCTCAGTGTCTGTCTTTTAATTAGATAACAGGACAAAATATGTTACAAAAAGTACTCTGTCAGTTCAAAGACAGGACAGATTACAGTGGGTTTCCTGGGGCTGAGGGTGGTTGGATCTGGTCCAGAGGGAGGGGGATCACTCTCAGTGGGAACCAGGGTTTGTTGACAGAAATATCACCCCACAGCACGTGAGTGTCGACTCTACTTGGCGCTCCCCCACACATCTCCCCTGTAGGCGTCAGGGCTCAGGGGCCCAAGGCACCCTGCCAACACCTGCCCCTCTTGGCCTCGGGCTCTCTCTGCCCATTGGGGTGCACTTACCACTCAGAAGGAAGGTCGCAGCTCCCAGGAATTAACCCTGTGTGGGAGCAGCCCTCCGTTCCTGGGTGTACTTAGCCCCAGCTCCCTTGCCCTAGGATCAGGTGTCTCTGCCGCTTGCGGGTTTTCCCAGGGGGGTTAGGGTCCAGCCTCTCCCCTCCCTGTCTCATCCCCCTTTCTTACGAGTGTTCCCTTCACCGTCCCAATAAGGTACTGCATTTTAGTCCATGTTTCTGGGCCTGCTGGGGGAACCCGGATTAAGACAGAGGGCCTTGAACACCTAATGAGTCTTATTTGAGGTCGAATAAGAGAGTCACTGAAGGATTTGAATGGCAGGAACGACATCACCAACACAGCATTTCCTGAGCTGCAGCAGCCAGGGCTTGACAGTCCACAGGAGAACTCGGAACCCAGAAGCTCTTTGAGGCCAAGCACCCAGGGGTGGTGGAGAGAAGCCCTGGGCGGGTGGGTCCTGAGGCTGCACTCAGGTGGCAGAAAAGCCCTCCTCTGCATCCTCTGCCCCCTCACCATACCCCCATCACCCGCCTCTCCCACCTGCCAGCCAGAGCCCTGCTAAGCTACTGTCTGCTTGTTGCCCAGGGAGCAGCCTCTGTGGGCTTATCTCAGAGCCGGCAGGGTAGAGATGGCTGTGGTTTTCCTTCCTCTCCTGCCGCCTGCAATTTCCAGAAGGACCCCTGTTGCATGACACATTCTCCCTCCCACCGACAGGCAGGGATGGACTGTGCTCCTAGCTCTAGCTGCCAGACTTCTTGTCTCCTCCCATCTGTGCTGAGAATCTCCCTGGAAAATCTGTTAGCAAGAGAGCTCTAGTCCTGTTCGCAGCCCCCCTGCACCTCCTCCGCCTTCAGCGGCTCACCTGGGGAGAACAGGTAGCCAGGGTCTCCGCCACTGCCCAGTGGGGCCGTCTCTTAGCCCCGCCCGACCTCCCCCAGCCACTGATCATGAAAATGTTATGCTCTGGGCTTCAGTTTCCCCAGGGCGAATCCCTACCTGTCCTCTCAGCTGTAGAGCCATTGCCAACAGGTTGGCAAACAAGGCTCCGCAGGACCTGCCCCCTCGCTGGCTGGCTGCCTGCCCCTCAGGCCCTGGACATGGGCTCAGACGACACCCTTTGATCCCAAACTCGCCGGGTTTCCGTGCGCCTCTAGGTCTGCAGCTTCTCCTGCCCGGACTGCCTGTCACTCCTCTTTTTCACCAGGGAAATTCTAATTTACTATTTAAGGCCTTGGCCAAGTGTCTTCTGAAAGGTTAGTGATTAGTTCCCCGTGAACGGCTCCTGCACCGACTCCAACCTGCCACTCCCTCCGCTGACCCAGGTGCATTTCGTATATTTCTCCACGGTGCCACGGACACGTGTGCTTCTGTGTCTCCACATTTAGGCCAGGAACTTCCCAAGGGCACAGCCTGTGTTTGTTTTACTGCCGGTGTCAAGCTCTTATGGGTGTTTACTCAACAGTGGTTGAATGAGTGACTTGGAGAGTGCAGAGGGGATCTGGGAGGTGATACCTCTCCCTCCTCTGCATATATTATCTTTCTAAAGGTATGAAAAAGAGAGTTTGAAAAGCCTGCTCACCACCCTTGAACTAGCAGAGCTTCGGGGAGGGAGGAGGGGCCGCCCCATGTGGAGGAAGCAGGGAGGGTGCAGACAGGGTTACAGGAAAGGGCTGATGAGCCGGATGGCAAGGGATTCAGGCCGAGGACTCACACTGAGACCGTCCAAGCCGCCTGGGAGTCCGAGGACGTCCTTGTGGAGATACCCACTGCCCTGGGATGGAGGCCGGGGCCATTTTATCGGGGTGTTGGGGAAAAGGCAGGAGGAGTGGTGTGGCCAGCCACTGTCACTAGGGTTACCATCTGGGCTCTCTCAATGTCCCCACATCCACCTCCTTCCCTCAGGAGCTGGCCAGACCCGCTTCTTCCTGTCAGGCATCCTCCCACCCTCCCCAGCCCCTCCCAAGGCCCTCTCTCCACTGGGGCACCTTCGGTTTTCCCCACTGTGCTCCGATCCACTTGGCCTCAGTCCTGTCTGAGGGTCACCCCCAGGGACCAGACGAGCCTCGCCTCCACTGCTCCCTCTCTTGGCCCCGGGCTCCGGCCCCACGGATCCAGGCTGTTCTCGAGCTCACCACACCCTCCCCACTGGCCTCCTCGCTCTCAGGCACAGGGCTGTCCGCCCACCCTGCCCTCCCTTCCTCCGTCGGGCCCAAGGCACAGTTAACGGGGGGCTCCTATAGAGCCTTGAGAAAGCCTTGAGAAAGCCTTCCCTGATTGCTGGCCATCTCCCCAGCCTGCCTCGGGTGCCCTCTGCCACCCACCCCTAGTCCCCCCTGCTTACCTGTCCCCTGGCTTTTGGCAGCACCTCTGTGTACACGAGTAACCGGCCTGTGAGCTCCTTGAGGACAAAAGTCATGTCTATTTGTCTCTGACCACAGCCAGGTCCAGAGTAGAGGTTGGTAGGTGTTTGTTGACTGACTGAATGACCAAAAGGAAAAGCACTGGATTTTACTAATTGAAATCCACAAGCCGCCCTTTTTCTTTGAGAAGGACATTTCTTTATTTATAGGGATTCTCGGTCATCTTCACTGCGGAAACATGGAAAGGTGCAGCAGTGCCGCAGAGACGGCTCTGAGGGCAACCTTTCACGAATGTGTAAGATGCTCCTGCATCTCACCTGTTTCGAGCCCCTGTGCTCACCCTCCCCAATGCAAGGGGACCCTGTTGTGTGCTCCACCTCGGGGACAAGGAAGGACCACTGTGAAATCAGAGATAATCAAAGCAGCTAATCGCCAGGTCCACGGGGATGCACAGACATTTCACAGTAGGAATGTGTCCTCAGTAGTATTCGCCAAGAAGATTGCAAAGTGAATGTAGAAACTTTCTCACTCTGGGAGAATGAAACAGATACAAAATCACCAAGCAGATGGCCTCCCCGATCCTTTCTCACTTCCCCGCTGGAATGCCATTTCTCTCTGTCACCTTGCAGCGATACAGAATTTATAGACATCTTCCTTTCCTGCGGAGGAAAATCAGGTCTGAGGAACAAACTGCATCCTTCGTATGACATTTCCTTCTTCTGCGGGGCCCGTCTCTGTCTTGAAGAGCTCTCAGCCCGTGTCAGTTTCTGGGGTCAGATGGGCCCCTTCTTCCTGGCAGGAAGGAGCCTTCCGGGGGTCTCCCCGCCAGGTGGAGACTCCCCTGCTCCCCTCCCCCTGCGGGCACTGGGTGGGCTGTGAAGTCGTGGGTTTCAGAGCGAGGAGGACTGGATTTGAACTTCAGTTCTGCCCTTTATGTGAAGTGATGCTGTGGTGAGTTATGGGATCTTGCCGAGTCCAATCCTTCCTCTTCATAAAATGGAATAATAACACTTTTCTGGGCTGTCTGAGGATTGAAACCCCAAAATGACCCAAAGCACTGGGGCTAACGCATAGATAGTATGCAATAAGCCACGCAGCTTCTCCCCTTTCACGCCCATCTGGGTGTAGCTCCAAACATGGGCCGTGGTTCATATCAGAACTGGAGCAGGGGTCAGGAGGTTGCTGAGGAAGGGGATTCGGCTGCATAAAGCACAGTTGATTTTCAAACAATAACAGAAAACTGGATATGCAGTCAGAGCAGAAGACACCCGACAGCCAGGGGGTGAAAAAACACATAACCCCAAATATGCTATTTTTGTTTCAAATAAGTGGTAGAACAAAGTAAACTCATCCCATAGAACTAAATAAATTCAAGTTGGGTTAAAATTAAGTGTAAAAAAAGCGCTTAAAGTACTAGGAGAAAGCATCGTTTATGATCTATATATCGTGAAGGTGAAAAAAGACCTTTAAAACATGATGCCAATGGTAGAAACTATCACAAATAAAAAAAAAATGGCCAAGATGGCAGAGTAAAAAGACCCTGAGCTTTACCTCTACTCACGAGCACACCAAAATCACAACTATCTTCAAAACAACCATCGAGGAAAAAGACTGGAACCTACCGAGGTAGAAACTATCAAAATAAAATAAATAATTGATAGATAAAATTGACATATTCGATCATAAATTAAAATGTAAATGGATAGATTTGATCAAAAAAGACAACAGCTCTACTTCCCAAACCAGTCATAAATACAACCAAAGGCAGTCGACAACCTTGGAAAATATATTTATCATATATATGGCTAGTAAGAGTTTCAGCAGCCGTAATATGTAAGTAGCTGTTAAAAATCAATGGAAAAGAGAAAAATACTCCAGTAAAAAATGGTAAAAGAACATAGAAAGTTATCACTAAAAAGAAAGGTAACTGGTCAATATGTGCATAAACACTCAACTGCATATTAGTCAGATAAATGCTAAATGAAGCCTTATTTCGCCTTATTCTTCAGGTGGTAATAATTGACGAGCAAAGGTGCAGATAAACTGGCATCTCATATACTACTCTTGAGTCTATAAATGGGTATAACTTTTATGGAAGCATTTTGGTGACACATTTCAAAAATCTTAATTTTTTCATACTCTTTGACCCAGTAGTTCCGTCTTCAGGAATTTATTCCAAGGAAATAATCATGAATATATACATAGACTTAGTTACATGGACATTCACAGCAGCATTGTTCATCAAAGCAAAAAAGTAGATAACATAGAGGATTGCTTTAATACTATCTTGAATATTGTCTGATTATTAAAAAGTATAGTAGAGAGATAATATATAGGAGAGTACATGTATATCTACATGAGTCATATAGCTGTATTTATTCTATATGAGTCATATAGCTGAATAAATATATATTCATACATTCATAATATGTGAATAATATATAGGTGAATATTCAGTGACATAGAAGTTATTGTATATTGTTAGCTTAAAAAGCAGGTTACAAATTAGCAATGTATTCATTATAAGCCTTGATTCATTTTTTTTTTAGTACATGTATGCATAGAAAGAAACACCATATGTATGTCGAGAGCAGTAATCTCAAGTGGATCATTTTTATTTTCTACTGTTTGGTTCTCAGCATTTTCTATTTTTTTCTCTGAAATGAATATTTATTACTTTGCAACAAGACAAAATTTCTATTTTAAGAAATGTTTATTTAAAGAAAAGGATGCTCCACTTTGACTACTGCTGATTCTACTGCCCTAAGGTTATCTCCAAAATGTCAGTTCATAAAGGTAATAGATACAAAGGGGATGCCAGTTTATGGATGAAAGTACCTCCTACAGAAGTTACTAAAGCAAAGCATCGGTAACAACATCCCCACTCTGGAAAAAATGAGTGAAACGGGGACATATTTTATAGTGAAGGACCGGATGGTCTTCAAAGTCCCATTGGGGCGTAACATCTCAGGTTCTCTGTCTTCTCCCCAGCTGTGGCTTTGTTGGCTGCGGTCAACGTCCAGATGGGCAGTCACAGAGTGAAAGTGTCTGGTGGCCACGGTCCAGGCTTGGTGGGTCGGGTGGGAGCTGACAGGGGGCAGCAATGGCGAAGAAAGGGAAGCCAGCCCAGGAAGAGCTGTTGGTCTCAGAGGAAAGGGAAGAGTCACAGTGAGGGCTTGGGCTCTGTTCACTGCATCCTGCAGCCTGTCCAGGGAAGGCGGATGGCTTGGCTTCCTCCCCAGGGCCCCCAGAGCTCACTTAATCCTGCTGGATCCCCTCGGAGACACCATAGACTCAGCCTCACGGCGGCACTGAGAGAGAGCTGGATGTGAGAAGAGATGCTTTGCACTGGAGATGAAAATGGGTTGGGGAGCTGGTCATTGAGCACCAGGTCCAGGAAGGTAGCAGCTCTGATGGTGATTCTTCTGCCATCCACTGGCGATATGATTGGATTTCCAGATTGAACCACAGCAAAGAGATACTTGGAATCCAAGAGAAGGGGGTGTCTTTTCTTAGGGGGATAAAACTAAACATGAGAGTGATGTCTTGGGAACAGCAGACATTTCCAATGGAGTCCCTGTCTCATCCATGGGATATGGTCCCACTCCACCCTCTGCTGCAGGAGCCTCAGGCTTTGGACCATACCATCCCCATGTCAGCAACAGGTGAGGAAGGTACGAGCGATGTATGACACAGTCCCTGGGAACATTGCCACACAAAAATGAGCTGGCCCATTAGATCCCTCTCTTAGGAATGTGCATCTGGTCATGTAAATAGAATCCACAGTCAGCAGTGGGAAGTGATGGTGAAAGGAGCCAAGGGGAGACAAGCCCTGGGACAGAGCTGGGGTCAGAACAGCAGCAGGAGGGGCCCCCAGAAGGGCAGACCTGCACCACCCGGTAGCCGTGTCCTGAGGAACTGGGATCCTGGCTCCTGTGCAGAGGCCGCAGGCGGACCCAGGACGGGTGCCTGCTCCTGCCTCTGCAGGAGTGACCTGTGCACGGGGCCCCACGCTCGGATTACCGCTCTGCTGCTGCCATCTTGAAATCCGTCCTCGTTTTTTTATTTTGCACTGGGCCCTGTAAATGATAAATCATGAAGACAGCCCCTGTTTTTTAATTATTATTGAGGTAAAATTCTTATAACATAAAATTCACCATTTCAACTATTTTAAAGTATACAATTCTGTGGCTTTTAGTACAATCACCATATTATACCACCATTATTACTGTCCAATTCCAGAACATCTTCTTCACCTCAGAAAGAAACCCTTTCCATTAAGTATTTGCTCCATATTCCTCCCTCCCCCGAGGCCCTCATCTATTTTCTGGATTTGCCTATTCTGAGCATTTCATATAGATGGCATCATACGATATGTGGTCTTTTGTGTGGCTTTTTTCAATGTGTTTTCTTTTTCTTTGTTTTGTACTCAGTAACAATTATTTTTTGGCATTTACTATTCATTTTTTTTCACTTTTGTTTTCAAGGTTCATCCTTGTCGTAGCTTATGTCAGGACTTTATTCCTTTTTACAGCTGAATAATATTCCACTGCATGGATCCACCACATTTTGTTAATTCATGCATCTGCTGATGTACGTTTTGATTGTTTTTACTTTTTGGCTATTGTGAAGAACACGGCTACAAACCTTTGTATACAAGTTTTTGTTTGGACATATGTTTTCATTTCTCTTAAGTTTACGCAGAGGAGCGGAATTGCTGGGTCACACGGAAACTGTATGCTTAACTTTTTGTGGAGCCTCCATGCTGTTTTCTGCACCATTTTAATTCCCACCAGCAATACGTGAGGGTTCCCATTTCTCCACATCCTTACCAACACTTATTTTCCATTGTTTTGATTATAGCATACATCCTAGTGCTTTGATTTACATTTCCCCGCTGACTAATGACGTTGAGCATTTTTTTACGTGCTTATTGGCCATTTGTAGATCTTCTTTGGAGAAGCATCTATCAGACTCTTTGCCCATCTGTTAACTGACGTTTGTCTTTTTTTTGTTGAGCTGTACCCCTGACTTTGGATGTCTGCAAGGTTTCATCCCCCTTATTCCCTCATCCAGAACCTCCCCACAGGCTGCCCCTCAGCCAGCATGAGCAAGTCTTCTTGTCTTTCACCCCCCAAAGAACACAGATATTAAGCCTTTTACCATTTCCATCTCCTTTCTAACCCTCTCCAAAGGTGCTAGTTTCTGCTTTGGGCTTTTATTTTGGGTAACATCACCCCATCCACATCCTTCCCTTTGGGCAGCACTGTTCTGGCTCATTTGATATTTGAGACTATTTTTTGATTTATCCATTAAACTTTAGACAGCGTAATTCTGAGACTTCCTCCGCATTCAGGAGGAAAGCGAACCATTTGCCTCACTCAGCCATGGATTCATTAAGAACCTCAACGGCCTCATCAGAGGCAAAGTCTGTTTGAGGCAAAGTCACAGAAGAAAACAGGACACTAGACCCGAAGAAGTAAGTCCCTTTCTTCCTAAGCCTAACACAGTGCATTTTTGCCCTTTGGCGACTTTCAGCATCTCAAAAAAACAAAACAAAACAAAAAACACAACATTCAGATAGTGGTCCAGACAACATTGTGTTTCTGGCAAACATGGAGAACATGTGATTTCTTCTAACAAAATATTACAAGGAAGGCTTTTCAGCACAACCAGCCAAGATCCTGCAGGTGCTGAAAGACCACCAACCCTCTCCCTCTGCTGGGGCCGGCAGCATCTTCCAGTGAAATGAAATGCACCAAATTGCTTATTAACTCATTCGTTCTTTTTGCTGGTGTAAAAATAAGTAAAAACATGAGTGTATCTCCCAGCTATGGTAGATTTTGGAGAAGAAGAAATAAAATCTAGAAGCTTCCATTGCAGTTCAGATCAGGACTAAGCCCCAAAGTCCTGAGATGGTGGGAATGAGCCACATGACTGTTTGGTCCTGGATTTCCGTCAGGCTCAGCTTCTGCTTCCTCTGCCTGGAGGGCCCGACACGGAGCCCAGAGGAAGGGGAAACTTCCAGGTGCTGTGGCTTGACTATCAGAGATGAGCACACGGGAGTTGAGGCTCTACCAGTGGACATGCTGTGTGACTTTGGGCTGGTCACTCACCCTCTTGTGCCTGAGTGCCCTCAACTGTGAAAATGGGGCAATTTTTGTACCTGCCTCAAATATCAGCTATATGTGCTGATAAATGCTATATTCATATTCTTATTCTTGTTAGAAGAGGATACCCAACAGCAGGAATGGTGTCTAAAAGTGAAAGAAGGGATAAAAAGAGGGCAGAGGAGGAAGATCACATCCGGGGAGTGGATGTTGGGGAGTAGAGGTGGGGCTTACCTTACTCTCGAGAATCAGAATGTTGAATCAAAATGTACCTGTCTTGAGAATCAGGATGGGAGAGACCTGGATGTCTCCACGAAGCAACAGACTGCCTGCTGTAGGGGGAACAGTTCTAGCCCCTGGGAGCTCACTCCCTTACAGCGACCCTAAGGGCTTTGACAGTCCTATTCACATGGGACCTGGAGCAGATGCTAGCGGTCTCTGGTCCTGTCCCCGGCCCTCAGGTCTTACCGGGGCACTGCACTCTGCTGACTCCCATGGCTAGCTTCCAGGAATGCAGGTAAATTAACACCCCAGTCTCCCTGGGCCCCAACCAATGACTGATAGGGGTGGGATAAATACCCCCACTCCCTCTCCGGATGGGAGAGCTCAGACGTGTGTTCTGCAAGGCTCCAGGGTCCAGGATGCCCGTCGTCGCCCACAGTGGTGCTACACCGGGTAACATGCCTCCCTTCTTCAGTCCACACTGGCTTTCCGTTTCCTGGGATCGCTTCCCTAATGAGTCACTCAAATTGAGCCTCGTCTCAGGGTCACTTCTGAAGATTCCAGACAAGGACAAAGCCCAAACCTGCCTGAGACTTCTTCCCACTGGGCCTGGCCACACCTCCAACATCCAGGAATAGAGAGCCTTCAGGTACTGGGGGAAAGGCCTCCCGGATCCCCTGCAGTCTGGGCCTTGGAAGCCCTTTCAGTTGCCCCCTTTGGGGACTGGCTTCCTTAGATGAACTCCAGCCCCCATCACTCTCTTGAGACATTGCCCGGGAGCCAACTCAGAGTCCTGAGATACATTGTGCTTGACACTGAATTTGGTTAAAAAAAAAAAAAAAGTAAGGAGGGAAAAGCTGCAAATCTCATGGCTGTTTTATGGGAGAGAAGAAGAGAAGAAGGATATACCCATCATGCCTTACTGAGCATCAGGCGCTGTGCTTAGTGGTCCTGTATAGCAATTTCGCTAGACCCTAGAGTCACTGACACCTTCTTTATGTGTCAGGTACTCAGACCCCTAACTCCTTGGAGCCCAGATGTCTGCAGCTGCAATCTGCCCTGTCCGGTTCAGCCCGGCTTGTTTCTACCCTCTGGGCTGCCTGCTGGGGCTGCCCGCTCTGTGCCAGGCGCTGGGGGAAAAGCTTGGTCCAGCCTTCAGGAAGCTCTCTCTGAGGGTGTCAGATTCACCAAAATAACCGAGGACCGGCCAGATGGTGATGAGGCGAAACTAGAGGCTCACAGACCATGGGATCCGAGAGAGCGAGACAAACCATGGTCGGGAGCCTGGCCAGGGCATCTGTAAAGGTGTTTCGGAGGAGGTGGGATTCGGGTTGCTCCTTGAAGAAGAAGAACCATGGTAACAGTTGTCAAGACTAATAACAACAGCAATACCTCATGTTTGTGCCCAGAACTGTTCCAAGCACGTAACGCTTTTTAAGTCATTTAACCCCCATCACCCTATCAGGTGGATGCTATTAGCTATCATTTGACAGATGAGGAAACTGGGGCACAGAATGTGACACCATTTGACAAGGGTCACATGGCTTGGAAGTGAAAGAACAGGGTTCTGATCCTGGCACCCTCGTTCCAGAATGAGGCTGGTGGAAGGGCCTCCTAAATCAGATGGACGGTCAGAGCCGGGGCGAGGGGACTGCAGACCACGCAGAAGACCCTAGGATGCAGGAGGATGTGCTGGGAGCCGACACCAACCAGACAGAGGAGGGCCTGGAACACTCAGGTGAGAGATTCGGACAATATCACGTGGTGGGATGGGGCACCCCAGAGATGTCCTGCACAGATTTGAGGTTTCTGAAGATCACCGCAGGGTGGGGGGACCGCAAGATAGACGTGACCTGAGAGAGGGAAAGAGGTCAGCTCACCAAGTCACAGGGTCCAGGAGTGTTGTCTGAGGTGTGGCATGTCTAGACATGGAAAATCAACAGATGCTTAAACGTTACACAGCCGCCCTCAGAGCACATTTCACTGGACACCCAGAGTTAACCACTGCATGACCACAGCCCAGCCGTCCGCCCACACTCAGACGCCCTCAAGCTCAGGGGCTGCCTGGGGCAGTTCTTCCCAAAAGACAGCTCTCATGCTTATTATTTTAGTTTTACTCTGATCGCTCTCAGAGTTTTCAGGAGGAAGGTCCTGCGGTCACAGCAGGTGTGACACTACCCACAGGGTGGTGCCCCTGATTGGTCAGCAGGGATGTGGCAGTTGGGGGCAGGGAGAGAGCTAAGTTCAATTCAGGTAAAGCGTAGGAGAAAAGCCAGATTCTGACCATAGGCAGACAAGGTTCCGACCTCAGCCTGGGCCAAAATCTCCTTCTGTCCTTCAGTGGTCCGTTAATATCCACGATCATGGGGATAGAAAGCAGAGGTGTGAAGGGCTTCTTCTTAGGATAGCTGCATGATAAAAGGAAGAGAGGACCCTAGACAGGTGAGTTTGCCCTGATTTCCCATCCCGCTGTCAGCACTGTGATGTAGTGGGGGCCCTCCTCCGGGCCACCCCAACCCAGGCTTGAGAATGTCACCTTTTTACATCTCTGCTCGGTCCGCAAGAGCCTGACGCACACACTGGCCTCCATTTGATCTGATGTCGTTAGTTTACAGTGAGGCCCCGAGGCCAGGAGAGCTGTGGCCTGCCACGGTCAGGGCGGACCCTCTCCACTCTGGTGGACCTTTGGCTGCTGAGATGACCCGCCCACTGTCACCTGACACGCTGTTTACTGGGAGGGGCCTTAGACGGTGGGGGGGAAGAGAGCCATTGGGAGAAGGAGGCCGTGACCTCCGCATGGAAGTCGTGGCCCTGACGCCATGTGCACCCATAATACTATCATCCTCGGGAGCAGAAGGTGTGAGTGTAGGAGACGGTGTGGGCGGAAGCATTAGGATGCCTGTGTTACACGACCCACGCGTGTCGCTGCACCTTTTCCCACAGCATCTTATTTAATCCTCACGAGAGCACAGGTAGATACTGTTATACTCAATTCTACATAGAAACTGAGGCTCAGAGAGACTGAACACCTGCTCTAAGTGGCGCTGGTCATGAGTGAAAGGGCCAGGGTCGAACCAGGATGAGCGCAAAGCCGGAGCCCCGCCCACCGCTGTGCAGGGCGCAGGCTCCCTGCTGTTCTCCATTGGTCCACGTGTATTCATCCCTCAGTCACACGTGTGGCTAGTAGGTATCTGTTACTTTGGTGGAAAGAGAGAGAAAGAGATAGAGAGAGGAAGAGAGAGGGAGGGAGAGAAGAGAGAAGGAAGGATGGAGGAAAGAAAAGATAGAGAGGTGTGTTGGGCGCTTGCTCTGTACCTGCCCTTTCTCAGCACGTGGCCTGTGTGAGCCTGGGGTCTGTCTGCCTAGAGCTCATGGCCTGGAGGGGGGCAGCCAGGTGAGGACATGCTTGGGTCTTCGTAGTGGGTCATGGAAGCAGAGTTCAGCAGCCCTCGAGCCCAGGGAAGGCACCTGAAGCTGGTCCTCGGAGCTGCGTCCCGCGGACGCGCCAGGGAAGGGCATCCCGACAGGAGAAAGTAGTTCCGGGACACACAGGAAATGGCTACTTTCCTGTGGAGACCGCATTTCAGAGACGTCACCTCTCAGGTGTAAGAGCAAGTAAATGCCACTCCTTGAGTCTGGGGGGCGGGGTGTTTATAAATTGTTTTCAGGTCGAATCTCCCTTTGAGCTGATGCTCATTCCACTGCTCAGCCTGCTTTTTGAGTCATTCAAACCCACACAGCTCAGCTCCTGGGAGGGGTGGCTGGGCTCGGTGAACGAGGCGCCCCAGCGGCAGCTGGAACTTGGGGGCGTTCTGGGGAGGAAGATGGCTTGGGCGCACCAGGGGGAAGCGGGTACCTCCTCACAGGGCTTGTGCCATGACTGCCCCCCCACCCCAAGGCTCACGGGCAGGTGACGAACACCAGGCTGGGACCCCCGACGAGGGACACCTAAACCAGAGGGCCCACGGAATGCCAGGTTGCGTGGCCCTGGCAGGGCCAGACCTCCCCAGAATGCCAGGCGCCGTGTTCTAGGCCTTTCTCCCTATGCACGGTGTTCTTGTCCTCTGCCCCTGTCACTCTGGTTCGGTCAGGTAAACAGCACCTAAATAATAATAATAATAGAAACGACGACAGGGCAGGCGTTTCCGTGCAGTATCTCACTGAACCCTCACGGCCACTCTTTCTTCCTTCTGTGGCTGAGACCTGCCCTCGGCTCGGGGCTGCTGGGTGAAGCTCGCACCCTCTCCCTGGATGTCTGGCTCTAAAGTTCCTGCTGTTTCTGAAATGAATCGATTCTGAGCAGTAATCGATCGCTACAGCTTCAGGTGAGTCCTCGTCTCTGACTGGGGTGGGGACGGAGCGAGCTTAGAACAGAGGGAGGAAGCAGGAAGGTGGAATTTCTGGAAGCAGGAGTGGGGCAGGGGCAGCCTTCCCAAGGCGCCTCTGAAATCACCTCGCATGGGCTGTTTCCTGTTCACAGCTGCGTGGGACCAGCCCTTGGAATAGATTTCCAGCTGGTCCTGTTCTAGACTGAAGTCAATTTACACTGAGTTAAAATATCAAAAAGGATATGTCTGAAGAATTGCATCCTCCTTCCTGCCCCCCAGGATTTGAAGTTTGAAGTGAGAGGGGACTATCAGGAAAAGGCTGAGTATTTAGCACCCCCGTTTCCTTGCAGAGACCCCAGTATTCTTCCTCTGCTTTACATGGAGACCCTCATCCCCACCGGGCCCTGGCGTGCTTCATCATAACTGCATGGCATCCCATCTTCTGGATGAAGAAACTGAGGCTCGGGGAGGTTACAGGACTCAGCTAAGGTCACTTGGCTGATTAATGGCAGAATCAGGGTTCAAATCCAGCTTTCTTGGACCTGGGGTCCACTGGCTTGTCGTTACACTGCGGGTTTCCATTATGACAGCTTTAGGGGCACCATGTTGAAGCACAATAAAAAGTGTTTTAAAAGTAACTTGGGGGCTTCCCTGGTGGCGCAGTAGTTGGGAGTCCGCCTGCCGATGCAGGGGACACAGGTTCGTGCCCCGGTCCGGGAAGATCCCACATGCCGCGGAGCGGCTGGGCCCGTGAGCCATGGCCGCTGAGCCTGCGCGTCCGGAGCCTGTGCTCCGCAACGGGAGAGGCCACGGCAGTGAGAGGCCCGCGTACCGCAAAAAAAAAAAAAGTAACTTGGACGGGACTTCCCTGGCTGTCCAGTGGTTAAGACTCCACACATCCACTGCAGGGGGCACGGGTTCCATCCCTGGTTGGGGAACTAAGATCCCCGCATGCCATGTGGCCAAAAAAAGGAAAAAAAGTAACTCGGAAACATGAACCACTTGGTGTCTTTATAAGGGGAAAAGATGAACCTTCTTAAAGATTCACAATTGCTCTAAGAATAACAGGATGGTAAGAGCCTGGCAGTGTTCCTCTTGTTTTCCTCAAGAGGAACACTTTCCTTTCATTCTTTAATTTTATATTTAAACGCTGGGTAGGGGGCTTCCCTGGTGGCGCAGTGGTTGGGGGTCCGCCTGCCGATGCAGGGGACACGGGTTCGTGCCCCGGTCTGGGAGGATCCCACGTGCCGTGGAGCGGCTGGGCCCGTGAGCCATGGCCGCTGAGCCTGCGCGTCCGGAGCCTGTGCCCCGCAATGGGAGAGGCCACAGCAGTGAGAGGCCCACATACCGCAGGAAAAAAAAAAAACAACATTGGGTATAAATGATTAGTTGTCAGTAAAGCCCCCGTGGTTACGTGCAGGGCAGGGCAGTCGTGCTGGCTGTGGTCTGTCCTGGCTGGGAATTCCTCTCACCCAGGATTCCAGTCCCCAGGAAAGCGGTCTGTCCTCCAGGCACAGCTAGAGGATGGACTTCATCGTGCTTCTGCAGAGCTGCTGGGGGTGCACTTCTGAGGCCTTTGCCCTCAGGACATCAGTGACCGTCTTGCCCTTGGCTCTGAGCTCCCTCCTCAAACTTGCCAGCCAGCAGGCTGTGAATTCCCAGACTCTGAGCGATTCTTGACCCTTCAGTGCCAACGGAAGCGCCCCTTCTCCTCGCCCTTTCCTTATGCGGCGGGACCTGGCTTTGCTTCCTTTGCCTATTACTTTCCAGCAGCTCAGGGTGGATTTTTAAAACACCACCTGGCTTCTTAAATCAGTCTCTCAGTGTGAGCGCTACATCGACAAGCCCCCTTTTGGTTGCAGTTGATGGAAACCCAACTTGAAGTCGGTTAGATGAGAAGCGAGTTGATGGTGAGGCTCAGGCAGTCAGCGAAGTGGGGCTACAGCCAGACCTCACAGATGCCAAGAGCCTCCCAAATTTTCTCTCTCTCATCTCTGACGCTCCTGAAATGTCGGTTTTATTTCCTTCTAGCTGCAGATTGACTTCTGCCTCAGAGCAATATGGCAACCAACATTCCCAAATTCCAGTTGGTCCTGCTTGGGTTTGTCAAAGGATTAGTATTTTTTAAGAGTAAAATTGTGACTCTCCTAGAAATATGAAATCAATACAGGTCAAAGATTTTATTTAACTAATTAATTAATGAAAGATCAGTAAGATGAAAAAAAAAAACTAATTTGAAAAAGAATCCAAGGCTTCCCTGGTGACACAGTGGTTAAGAATCCGCCTGCCAATGCCGGGGACACGGGTTCGAGTCCTGGTCCAGGAAGATCCCACATGCCGTGGAGCAACTAAGCCCATGCGCCACAGCTACTGAGCCTGCGCTCTAGAGCCCGTGTGCCACAACTACTGAGCCCGCGTGCTGCAACTACTGAAGTCCATGCACTTAGAGCCCGTGCTCCTCAACAAGAGAAGCTGCCGCAGTGAGAAGCCGCCGCAGTGAGAAGCCCGCGCACCGCAACGAAGAGTAGCCCCCGCTCAACCCAACTAAAGAAAGCCTGCGTGCAGCAACGAAGACCCAACGCAGCCAAACGTAAATAAATAAATAAATATATTAAAAAATTAAATCCAAAGAAGACATATCTCTATATATGTGTGTGTATGCAATCAGGAAGGCAGAAATGAATTTGCTAATAGATGTAAATCTGTCTTCTTCCACAGGGGGTGGTGATCAATTGCAACTTGGCAGGACAAAATTACTTGCATTTCTACGAACAGAAATAACTGGCATGAACATCATCTCTCCACAATGAGCTTTAATCTTTAAAAAGCTGAATAATAATCAAAGACAATGAAAGGCACAGACCCGTGCAGAATCAGATAACCCCCAAAATGTTCCCTAGGCCACATCTAGCAGCCCACTGAAAGGATATCCAATCAGCTTTTGCCCATTTCAGAGTTTCACAATTTTTCTTGGTGGGTCACATGCCCTGGGACCAATTAATTACCTGTGGGCTAGGGGCAGGTGCTGTGAGCGGCCCAGCTTGGGACAGGTGTACATCCCTGGGCCCGTCATTCTGTCTGGAAAGCAGGGGCATACACCTTCACCATATAGCTACAGGGAGCCCAGCTGAGGATGCTGGGGTCTTTCTCAGAGAAGGTGAAATAGTGGTCATTGGGATGTCACCCCCTTCTTGTCCCCAGGTTGTCCACCATGCAATGAATGAATGAATGAAATGAATGAGAAGTGCAATGAAATGTTCTTTTTTCCCACACTTCTTATTTTGAGTGCGAGAACAAAACCTGTTTTAAGCAGTTTACATTTGCCTGTAAGTTTCTCATGTTTTTCATCTGGACTAGTTTTCTGTTTGCCTAGCAATTTCTAAGGTCTTCGTACCGCTGATTGTATGTCATTCATTCATTCATGTGTTCAACACATGTTTATAAGTACTAGCCAGGCCCCGCATTGCTGCTGGGTATTCAGCTACAAGTCCCTGTTCCTTGATCTTTCCTTCTAGTGGAGAAGGCAGACAACAAACAGGTAAACAAATACATATATGATTATTATTTCTAATAGTTCTAAGAAGAAAAGAAGTGAGGTCACTGGACCAAAGATGATGGGGTGAGGTAGGGTGGGGTGATCAGGGTGAGGCTTCAAGATGAGGGGAACCTAGCCCAGAAAAGACCATGAGACAGAATCTCAGGCAGAGGGCCGTGCATGTATGGGGGGCCCCAGGGAGAATGGGTTCACCCCATCGAAAGCCGGACACACAGAATATTGAATTCTGACATCTTCATGTTGTATCAAATTCCAGGTGTGTAAGCTGGGCACCTACTTTTTCATTTTGAGATTATAAAGGTATTGGTCAAGGTAATGGAATGGGATGTATTTTATCTAAGAATTTGTTAGCTCGGTAATATTTAGACACATGGTAGGAGGGCCCCCCCAATCTGAAGGGTGGACCTGCACCACAGCACGTTTGGCAGGACTGCGTAGGCCCCGGGGCTGCCCCCATCCCTGCTCCTCTGTGACTTTGGATGGAGAGTGAGAAGCCGAGGAAGGCGAGGGCCAGATGACAGGGCCAGGCTCCCAGGCAGCCAGAGCGGCTCTGCCTCTTCTTTCCAGACCCCAGCGGCACAGGAGTCCGGCCCAGCAGCCCTTGCGCACCCAGCTCTGCTCCTGTCCACGTGAGCTCCTCTGGCCCACGGAGGCTTTGCCACAGCTGTAATCCTCAGGCCCAGATGAGCCAGCCTTATTCCTCTTGTTGCTAAATGCTGTGCCGACGCTTTTCTTCGTGGGGAGCGGAAGGGGAGGCCCCATCTCAAGTGGTGGGTCCAGAAGGTCAAGGCCACCTGTCAGTGGCTTCAAATTCACTGGGGGAGCTCGGCGATGGGAAGAAAGCACGCTCTCCCCACCTCCCTCTCCTTCAGACTCCAGGGAGGGCTTCCTGGGATGCCGGGTGGGACTGGGTACTCAAGGCTGCAGGGGCAACCTTGGTGACTGAGCCAAGCAGCTTGTACAGAGACTCTGAAAGTCACTTAAAAGACACAGCGAGAGTCCCTCACCTCCTGCAGGGGGACCTCAGTAATGAGCCACTATCAGTTCCTTCAAATTAGTGCGTAATTTGATACAACCGCTATTCCCTGGACAATTAGCTGTCCAGCTGTTCCTCCATAATACTTAGATCATCTAAGCCTGATTCAATCTGGGGGGGTGTTCTTTGCCTGCATCCCCACCTGTCTAATTAGCACCTTCTCCTGGAAGCAGACGAGGTCATTAACTGCGGCGCACCGGCCCAGGCCCCATGGTTCCTGCTTCAGACTTGAGCTGACAGCCCACTGTGCTCAGAGCACTAGGCCAGGCAGGGGAGGGCAGCTCACGCCCTCCACAAGGAGAAACACGTGCACGAAAGGGTCAGTGCTTCATAAAGCGATGACGGTGCTGGATGCCATGGTCGGGGGCGACGCTGGAGCTCAGGATTCGAAGTCGCCTCCGGCTGGGGCCTCAACGGGACCTCAGGGGAGGTGGACGGGGCGTTTTTAGGTTGAAGGATCATTGCTCTCCTGGTTGACCCTCATCTCCGTGTGCAGTCACTGTGCTCTGAGGTACTGGCCACCGGTATCTGTGAACTGGCTCCTGCCTGCGGTGGGACCCTGGAGTCCCAGCTCACAGTGTGGTCCAGGAGGCCCAGGGCTGAGCAGACGCTGAACACCGGTCTTGCCTCCATGCTCCCAGGGTGCGGTCGTGGGACAAAGCTCCCCTGAGATCCTCAGGAGTACTTGCTGACTCTCTGCTCCGCTTAGCTCTCAGGAGGGGGCTAACGGTACAAGGGCGACAGTAAGGTTAATGGCACAGAATTCAGACTTGTCCTCAGATGACTGAGTTCCCCTTTCTAGCACAACACTGCTGCATAGCTCTGTTTTTTGAAACCTACTTATATTCTTTTAAAATTGGTTTGGAATATTCTGCTGCACTAGATTACAAATTCCCAACATGAGTGATATGACCCTCGAGAGGGCCAAAATTGGTTCTCAGGGTGAACATGTTTTACTCTTTTTATGTATAAAGCACAGAGTGAAGCCATACAGAGCATAAACAGATATGCGGTATATCTGTGGTATTAAAGATTCATGGGGGTTGGTGCAAATAGGAAAATCTAAAAAGCCCTTGGGGGACGATAACGAAGATGATTCTAAGAAATGCTGGGCTCAAGGGAGAGGACCCTGATGACCACACCTTCCCCCTCCCTTTTTCTTAAAGAAAAAAGTTTGGAAGTGAGGTTGAGTGCTGCGGGGATTAGTAAAGATTCATAATATATCCAGTTTTTCAGTCATTCAACAAACATTAACTAGCACCTGTTATATGCCGGGCACTGTTCCAGGAGCCCTGAACAAAGTACAGCAAAAATGCCTGTTCTCACTGCTGAAGTCCTAAGGCGGCCTCTGCAGCTCAACTTTGATCTGCCCGCCACCCATCCCTCTGCCCTGCCACCTACTGTTCTCCCCTTGCCCTTGTCACTTGTTCCGGCCTCCTTGCTGCTCCTCAAAATCCCTTATGGGGGTTTCACAAGCTCTATCTTTTGTTTGGAATTCTCCCTCTGCTCTTCCTATCGTTCATACCCACTCAGCTTCATCGCTTCCTCGGGCACACTTTATCTTGCCCCCTGGCCATGAAACCATCATTAACTGAGCACTTCCCATGTCAGGCATCATGTTCACTATTGTATTCCTAAGGCCTGACACTTAGAATTTATAAATATTTCTTGGGTAAATTACTGAATGGCAATAGCTATGCAGCAGGACTAAAGAGTCCAGAACTGATCATTCCAAAAAGAATTCGACGAAGAAGCCAAAACACCATAGTGAAGAAAGCATGTTTCGCCTGTTAACATCAAATGAAGAGTATTTTATAAACGCCAGCAAAAACAATACACTTCACAAAAAAGCCATGACCTAAATAGAAAGGTGTATTGTGATCTATGCTGCCTAACAAATGACACAAAATTAATGGCTTAAAACAACAATGAACATTTATTGTCACTCACAAGTTTCTGCCAGTCAGGGCAGTTTCACTGGCAGTTATGGTTGGCAGGCTCCCGGGAGGTTGCAGGCAAAACGCTGGCCTCTGAAGGTTTGCCTTGGGCTGGGGAATCCACTTCCCGGGTGGCTCACTCGCCCGGCTGGGAGATCAATGTTGGCTCTCGGTAAAAGGACTCAGTTCCTCTTCATGTGCGTCTCTCCAAAGGGTAGCTTGAGCATCTTCATGACACTGTAACTTCCTCCAGGGCAAGTTACAGTGAGAGGCCTTGAACGTCACACACTGTCACTTCTGCAATATCATACCGGTCACAGAGCCCAGCCGTGATTCACCGTGGGGGGAGACTACACAAGGGCATGACATCAAGAAGTGAAGGTCACTGGGGGCCCTTGGGAGGCTGCTCTCCTGCCTCCAGTGATCCAGGTTATTCCCACACTCAAAATATATTCACCCCTCTTAAGGCTGCCCCAAAGTCTCATCTCACTATATTTTTAGTTTCTTTGTTATGACCACACTCTTTCTATGAGTACTAAAGTCTCTATTAACAGAATAAGTTACCCTAAAACTTCGATGCTTAATACAATCATGAACATTTCTTTTTCTCTTATAGTGTCTGTAGGTCAGGGAATCAGTGGCTTGGCGCGTTGGTTCTGGTTCAGCATCTCCCAGGAGATTGCATTTCAGTGTCAGCCTGGGCTGCAGTCATCTGAAGGCTTTTCTGGGGCTGGAGGAGTAGCTTCCAAGGTGCCCCTCTCTTATGATGGGCAAGCTGGTGCCGGCTGCTGGTGGAAGCCCTCAGTTCTCTTCCCTGTGGGCCTTGCCACAGGGCTGCTTGAGCGTTCTCACAACATGGTAGCTGGCTTCCCTTAGAACAAGTGATCCCGGAGAAGTCGAGGAGGAAACCGCCGTGCCTTCTACGGCTTAGCCTCGGAGACAACGCGCTGTCACTTCCGTGGCATTTTCTTGGTCACAGTGGTCAACTGTGGTTGAGTGAGGGCTGGGGGACTACATGGGGCAAGAGAACCGGAAAGTGAGGCTCACTGTGAACCATCTTGCAAGGCAAAAGCAATAATGAAACAAAACGTGATTTTGAGCAACTGAGAGAATTTGAGAAAAGAGAATTCATTTATTAGAATATTTCCTTTCCAGTATCACAGAATTAGCAACATCGTTGTTACTTCCTTTCCTATTAACCAGTTCTACCTTGAATATCATTTACACAATCATCACGTTACAGGCATTGTTTGTTTGACTTCAATGTTCAACATGTAGGAAAATCGGGGAAGATTGAAAAAATTAGAAGTACAAGATTTATCCATGGATATTCTTATCCATGTTTGAAGAATGACAATATTAAGCCGTGGTAGATGAAAAAGCTGGAGTGTGGGTGCAGAAAGCAGAGATGGGTAGAAACGCAGGGACACTAATTGTCCATCTCACACGGTGGGAGAGGAAGAGACGCTTACTCTAATTCACGGAACAATGAATAAAGATTTACCTGTAGTATTTAAACTTCTGTAGGTAACCATTAGGTTCTCAGGTAACCACAGAAGGAGTATAAATATCACTTTAAAATTGCAAGGAGGAGTTGAGGTAAGGAGGCGGAGGGTAGTGAAAGTGATCCAGACTTATTAGCCTTCGTGTATGTGAGTCAATTAATATTGCTTCAAACTAGTATAGCAAAAGAGCAGCCTAAACGTATTATTAAGATAAAGCAAAACAAAAACAGGCAATTTTTTGTTTTTACTTCTAAAATGTATACTATTATGTACTGCTTGAAACTGTATTTCCTTGTACATTTATTGCTTTTTAAAATGATAGGTATTTTATCATCTCTCTCTGGCTTTAGAAAGCCAGAATTTGAAGAATCTGAGCTAGAGTTAAAAGACACGGAGAAAAAAGTCCAGTTTTCCCAGTGCATAGAGGGACGGAGAATGTAGGCTGCGTGGTATGATCTGATGGATAATATTCATAATAGCAGATACCTCATAGGATTACTGTGCAAATTAAATACAATATTTAACGTAAGGCATTAAACAGTGTCTGACACGCAGTAAGCACCAAATAAATGTTCATTGTTGATCCTACTATTGTTAGAATTATAGTATATTAAAACGAATAATAAGATATTGTTAGAGTGGGAAAGGATAACAAGCCATAATGAAGTAACAAATTTGTATGTGTTCATTTATTAGTTCAAGAAACATACTGGGGCTTCCCTGGTGGCGCTGGGGTTGAGAGTCCGCCTGCCGATGCAGGGGACGCGGGTTCGTGCCCCGGTCCGGGAGGATCCCACGTGCCGTGGAGCGGCTGGGCCCGTGAGCCATGGCCGCTGAGCCTGCACGTCCGGAGCCTGTGCTCCGCAACGGGAGAGGCCACAACAGTGAGAGGCCCACGTACCGCAGGAAAAAAAAAAAAAAAAAAAGAAACATACTGATTCGAAACCAATAGGTATGCCTGCACCAATGAAATGCTATGAGGCTATTGAAAACGATTTTGAAAGAGATTGTTTACTCTATGGAAGGATGTTAAGTGAAAACATTATGTTTCCCAACACTATGTTCCATGCACGTTTTGTTAATAGGTTAAGCGTATGACAAATGTGTCCTAATAAATACTTATCAGATGAATAGATGACCTAATGGCTCATATGTGTATATTCACAGACACACACACAAAACATCCACCAAAATACCAATACCACTTATCCGCAGGTAGAAAGATTTGCAGCAGCTTCTACTTTCTTCCTTTTTAAATTTGCATTTGCTAAACAATCCTTAAAACATGATATTACCTTTGTAGTACAAAGCAAACAGAGAAAGAAACAATAGGAAGTTATTTAAAGATATATCAGAAACTCTAAAAATTGTTCATGTTATGACTTGTCATTTTAGTGCAGAGAGTATTTGGGTAGAAAGTACATGATTGTCAGAGAAAGTTAGCTGTGTGCTACATGACCTTTAGAAAGCTGGTTTGGGGCCAGAAGCCCCATCTTTTTTCCATCATCCCCGAGTGACAAGTACAAGAATTGTTGACGTGGTGACTGCAAGCCACCACGTCAACCCACCACGTTTGAAGGGTTGGCCCCAAACCTAAAATTGATGGTAAAACAAAACATACCCGGAGGAGGAGAATCCAACACTGCCTTTCCTCCCCACGGAAGGAGGCCAAGAGCCACCATCCAATATCAAGTGACAGAAAACAAAAAATCTCTCCTGCTCACCGACGGGCCTGACCTTTCTATCTTTCTGGACCTAATGCATCCATTTAGGCAAATCTGATCCTCACTCAAGGTTGAGAGAAATTCCTTAAAATAGTCAATGTGGGCTAAAGCATTCTTTTCCTGTGATTCACTGAAAAGCTTGAAGTTTAACTTTATGATTATGTTCACAAATGACAACTATTCCCAAACTGATCACTTGTTTGCCGAAAACAGCCAATGCTTTCATAATGAGTGATTACCGTTTATCTTTTGAAAATTGGAGGTTTCCATTTTTGTTCTTTTCATGGTATTAAGTGCAGGTCATTTCAAAAGAGAATCTGCTATTCCAAGGGCTTCAGAACATTCCTAAGAAGGAGGCATACTATTTTAATATTATGTTTTCCCTAAAAAAGAAAGGGGTTATCAATTGTCCCAAAAGATAGATAAGAAGGGGAAGGCAAGACGCATTTCTAGGCAATTCTCTGTCTTTCAGATCCTTCTGCCTGCCCTCCCCCACCCAAGCCTATTCCAGCCAGATAGGAAATCTATTTTGAATGTGAATCAGAGCTGTGCCCCATTACCTGCCAATTTTCTATAATTTTCAAATAACATTTCTTCTTTTTAATTTTTTTGAGATATTACATGGCTGCCAAGGTTGCATTCACTTGTGTGAAGTTCTTTGAAAAGAAGACACAGTAGCAAGAACAGGAAATAATTTTTTTTTCTAATTCAATTGAATTCAAAGCAAAAATAATGAAAGTGGCTTTTTCCAAGAGAAAAGCTAGGAACTAGAAGGCCCTAGGGGACTTTTCTCAGCACTCGTGGAGATGAGAAAGTTAAATGGCAGGAAGGATGATGAAGTGAATAACAGTCTCCACTGAGACTAGCACGTTCCAGAGCTTTTCATGTGTCATCTCATAGTGCTCAAGGACACGATTATTAGGTCCATTTTACAAATGAGGGATGGAGAGAACATCTTTTTCTGTCAGAAAGAAAATCCCAAATAGAAAAGTAAGATTCATCTTGCTTTGCTCGGCCTCAGATCTCCGGATTTCCGTTCTCAAAAGGCTGCCCTCGGGCTTCCCTTGTGGCGCAGTGGTTGAGAGTCCGCCTGCCGATGCAGGGGACACGGGTTCGTGCCCCGGTCCGGGAAGATCCCACATGCCGCAGAGCGGCTGGGCCCGTGAGCTATGGCCGCTGAGCCTGCGCGTCCGGAGCCTGTGCTCCGCAACGGGAGAGGCCACAACAGTGAGAGGCCCGCGTACCTCAAAAAAAAAAAAAAAAGGCTGCCCTTCTGCATCCTCACTTGATGCAGAGCCGGTGCAGAACATTTGCTAAGGTCAATTTAATGCTCTCTTCACTGCTCTCCCCTCAGACCCTGGAATGTTCTTTTCTGGGGGGAAAAGCCAGGGAAAGCCATGTGGTCCAGACATATTCTGATTCCCTGGAAGAAGTTCTGGCCACCCCTCAGCTTGATGGGACTTCACTCGTGGATCGGAGCGAAAAGGGACCAGAGTGACTCCATAGTTTATTGGGAAAAAAACAGAAGTTGAAGGAAGGGAAGTGACGTTGGAGTTGCCCAGAGCATTGGCAGAGCCAAGATGGGAGCCCAGGCCCCTCCTCCCAGCTCCGTGTTCTCACTCCATCCTTCGCCATGCCCTCCCCTCTAGAGCGGCCGTCTGCTCGTCTTCCTCCATCCCTCTCCCTCATACTCTTCCCTGCAACCACATGACGAGCCCTGGAGACAGGCTGGGGCTCTACCCTCTTTAGAACGGGCTGGGGTTTTATCCCCTTTGGAACCCACGAGAGCATCTTGTGTATGGCAGGTATTCAATCCACCCTTACAATCGACCACTGTGTCGAGTGGTCAATGCTCTGTCTTTGCTCATCCCATGTCACCATTAACACCATTAACCTGGGACTTCCCTGGTGGTGCAGTGGTTAAGAATCCGCTTGCCAATGCAGGGGACATGGGTTCGAGCCCTGGTCCGGGAAGATCCCATATGACACGGAGCAACTAAGCCCGTACACCACAACTACTGAGCCTGCACTCTAGAACCTGTGAGGCACAACTACTGAGCCCACGTCCACAGCTACTGAAGTCCATGCGCTTAGAGCCCGTGCTCCGCAACAAGAGAAGCCACAGCAATGAGAAGCCCGCGCACCACAATGGAGAGTACCCCCGCTCACCACAACTAGAGAAAGCCCTGTGTGCAGCAACGAAGACCCCATGCAGCCAAAAATAAATAAATAAATAATTTTTAAAAACCAGAAAACACCATTAACCCACCCGTGTGCCATTGTTTCGTTCCCAGATGTACTCAAGCAAACTGGGAAGACCCACTGATGAATTATCCCAGACCATACAGCAAACATCGGCAGAGACAAAAGATCTCTTTAATTCTGCCCTGGTGTCCACTTACTATGAAAAGGGAAATGCTTCTCCACACATATTTACCAGCATGTGCTCTATGCCAGGCACTGGACTAGGCTGAGGGAGTTCCCCGGGGTGGGCAAGACAGACCTCTGCTACCTTGTCATCCTTCACCCAGGAGAAAAAGAGAGAGAGCTGGACAGAGTGTGTCCTGTGGACACCAGCCTGCACCGCGAAGGAGTTTTCCACTAGAAGGGAGGTGGTTGGAATGACCCAGGGGACAAAGAAGTTGAGAGTCTTGGCAAGAGCTTGGTTGAGCACTGTTCCATGGGGCCACACCAGTGAGGGAAGGAAGTCAAGATGAGGGTGGAGAGTACAGAAGGGAGAGAGGGGCGAGGTCTCCAAGAGGTCCCCGTGCAGGTGTGACAGCAGTGAGAGAGAGGGATCAGGGAGTCAGGCACTGTGGTCAGAGTGGACCCTAGGCTTTAGGATTTGGGGGGAGGTATGCCTCTGGGTGGTGGTAAGTTCCAGCACCGACCAGACTCCATAACTAATGACGTTTCCCTGCTGGGGCACCTAGAATCCCAAGAGGGGACACAGGAGAGAGGAAGATAGCACAGCAGTCCTACAGCTGGTCCTGAGTCAATCAGAGGTTTCATTATTCATCACTGGATCTTTTTCTGACTCCACTGATTTCTTTAAAGAGCCTCCTTTTTCTTTAAAGGTTCTTCTCTAAGTAACCTGCTTCGGTTTTTCCCTTCACTCAGCCTTTGGAATACCTGAAGGATGTTCACTCCTTTTTTGGGCAAACAATTACTGTGCAAACAGACTCATTTTCTCTTGTCAGTTACCTTGGAGTTATCACTTCCACTTAAATAGAATCTGAACTAAAAATAGGTGTACTGAAGTGGGTTTCCACCTGTCTCATCTTGCTTCCTGACACCTGCAGTCCTATCCTTTTCAAAGCAAAATAAAGCTGTGTGCAGACACGCAGACACCCGCCAGCGAAGGCAAGCGCACTTAGGGAACGGACATTGGCTAACAGACACTTTCATCTTTCAACCTCCTGTCTCCCCTGTATTTTTCAGAAATCTAGGGAACAGAAGAAGCACAAATGCCAAACTACTTTTTTGGCTGAGCTCTGAGAAAAGAAGGATCTGAAAAGTGGTCGGCTTATAAGATAAAGATGTGGGCTGGATGTGCTGCCTTTTTAAATGTCAAGGTTTCTGTTGAATAGGCATTGAGTTGGAATGGAAAGGTCAAAGCTGACAGACTAGACTCATAATCAGAAAAGCAGTTTGAAGTTCCTTTTATTCCTACCACCTCCCCCCACAAATGGAAGGCTGCTAATGTCACCCTAGCACAGCAATTAATGGCTCATAAGCATAAGCAAAAAAATAAAAAATAAACCAGATTAAGGAACTACTCAGTAAAATGTAATAGCTGCTTGATGTCGTCCTTAAAACTGAAACAGTCTGTGGCGACCAGAAATCCTACTTTTTATTATAGAAAAATCTTCCTTTAGGCAAATAATCAGAGAGGGTATCAGGTCCTCTAGGGCCCCAGGCTCCTCTTCTTCTCATAATGAAATCGGTTGATTCTTGATAGAGGCTCAGTTTCAGCCCAGGCAGCAGGACCAACACAGCCTCTGTCTAGGAGGATCTAGAAGCATTAGGTTAGAATCAAATAAGTCACCATGATGGCGTCTGCTCCGTTACCAGGGGTTAGCATCAAATAAGTCACCATGATGGCGTCTGCTCCGTTAGCAGGGGCTGGGCATGAGGCTTATTCCTGGGGATGCTTAGATTTAATAATACATAAATGGCAGCACCTCTGCCTTCTGGAATCTCCTTGCAGCCTGGGAGAGAAATAGAAAACTACAGAGTGGGGAGGCCAGGGCTCAGATGCCACACAGGGTACTTGGGGAGCCCAGAGGATGAAGAAAAATTTCCCTTTAATTTTGGACCAAATCCCGGGAAGTGGGGCCCCTGCCAGTCTTCTCTGGCGAAGGTTTCGTATTCCAGCCTAGAAGCTGGTCTTATTTGTCCTGTGCACACCTGGATGTTCTCACATCTAGA
Source organism: Lagenorhynchus albirostris (assembly GCF_949774975.1). Taxonomy (NCBI): domain Eukaryota; kingdom Metazoa; phylum Chordata; class Mammalia; order Artiodactyla; family Delphinidae; genus Lagenorhynchus; species Lagenorhynchus albirostris. The sequence goes on along the minus strand of NC_083107.1, from coordinate 81,573,859 downwards.
TGCTGACATGCTGCCACACCCCCGCCCACATTTTTATCCCCAGGTGCCCTGCTCTCTGCATCACTGTCTCACACTGACTACCCATTAGAATCATCTAGAAGACTAAAAACTCCGCTACAAAGACCGTACCTCAGACCAATTAAATCATAAGCCCTGGGGGCAGGACCCAGGCAGCAAGTTTTGAAAGCCTTCCAGGTAGCTCCAGTGTGAGGCCAAGACTGAGGACCCCTGCTTGCGCTCATCCTCCCGACCAGCCCACCCATCTACCCCCAGCTCCTGGCCTCGGGCCCACCTGCAGGCTTCTGCCCCACCTGAGAAGTCACATCCATCACCGGGGCCAGGGCTTCCCACTCTGGCGCATCTCCAGACCAGTGGCTCCCAGTACCCATTGTGACAGCTGGAAGCATTCAGAAAAGGTTCAGATGTGTAAGGGTGGTGGAAGGATGCCTCTATTCCTGGTGCCTACCAGGGGTTTCAGGAGTCTGTCAAGTCTATTTGCTTTGAACTTCTGCATAGATTAGACACAGGGAAGAAACCCAGAAGGACGAACGGACAGCAGCCACCACGCATGTCTAGTGGACACCAAAGAAAGTCCGGGCATCCTTCCCTCAGTGCTGGGGAAGCTGGCTCCTCGAACTCAGAGCCTGAGTGATACTCCCTTGTATTGAGGGCCTATGAGGTGCTCCTACTCTCGGCATGTTCTAAGCATTATTTCAGGTCTCACATATTAACCCCACTTTGCGAGTGAAAACACTGAGGCCCAGTGAGCATAATTGCATGTTGGAGCTCATCCATCTGGTAAACGGAGAAGCCAAGGTTTGAATCCAGACAAGACACCAAAACTTGAGTTCTTCCCACTGCATCTGTTGGAAGCCGGCAGTTACCGCTGCAGCTCACAGAAAAGGAACGGCCTGACACCCAAGTTGGAGATGCGTCCGTGCACCTCCTGTTCCAACAGTCCCCGAGGACCTCTCACTGCCAGGTTCTGTAGATCCCGGCCGGGAGGAAGGGGCAACGTTCACGTGACAAGCGCACCAGGGTGTCTGATGCCAGGAGGGGTAACACCATTAGCCAATCCTAAATGCATCCGGTGGTTTGGGTTTTCCAACCAGCCTCCTGTGAGTCTGGGTGTGTGAGTCTGATGGCCTGCACGTGGGCCCCAGGCCCCTGGGAGACCCGGCCAGGCAGGCAGCTTGATATGCGCACAGGGAATAGGATCCTTCCACCAGGAATGTCTGCAGAGTCTTGGATCAGGTGACCTCAGTCTCCACTTTCGGGGTTTCTTTCCCTTGCTTTGCTTTTTCCGTATGCTGATAAACCCTGCTGCTTTCTCATTAGAATGATGTGAGTGTTTTTCTAACCCAGGACGCATTTATGGATAAAATAATATGAACAACAAATTTAGAGCCCATTTTATTTCTCAGTGGATGCAGCGAGGGGGCAGCTCAATGCTAAAATGTGCGTGGTGATTTCGCAGTTATTACTGGCCTTGTGAGATTTTGCAGCCAAATAATCCTTCAACCAATAAAGGATCAAATTGCAGAATATTGCTCTTATCTATGGAGACTAATGCCTTCTGATTGAAATAATAATCTGAAACAACGCTGGGATTTGCAGTGGGCTCTACGTAAAGGAGTTTATGGCTTAGGGGCACAAACGTCTCAGAGATCCAAGCTGATTTTAAATCCCGGGGTCTTTCTACAATGTGGGCTTCTCACACTGGCTTCCTCTTAAAAATAGACCAGTGTAACCTGGCACTGAGCTCTAGCTCCTGCTGCCTGCACCTCCAGCAAGAGCTCAGCTCGGGGTGGGGGGCGGGGGGGGATCAAGATGCTGTCTTCTCACCTCCCCAGGCGCCTCCCCCTGGCTTCCCACTTGGCTCTGCACTGACATGCAGCACCAGCTGGGGGCTTAGCTGTTTTCTTGCTGGAGACAAGGAGCCAGACTGAAAGATCTCTGGGGGACCTCTCCAGCTGTGGAAGACCAGGAATCCAAGAAACGAGAAGGGCTCTCTCCGGAGAGACGAGTCTAGCTGGAGCATCTGCTCCCCTGAGGGTCTCGGGGGGAGGACTTGGCGCTCAGGCCGGGAGATGGGCCCCATCAGCTGCCTCTCTGGACAGTGCTCTTGGGCCCAGACACAGTGAGTGCTCAGCCCCCAAAGCAGAGACGTCCGCTTCGAAGGGCGGTGCGAGCCGGTCCCAGGCACAGTCGTGTGCTCAGCCTGCTGACATGAATCCACTTCCCTGAGAACGTGCTGTTTGGCCTGCTGGCAGGAGGGGAAGCAGCCTCCACGTGGTCACCAAGACAGGTTGATGGCAGGCGTCCGGTGACTGTGCCCGGAGCTGTGTCCATTCATAGGGGAAGAGCATCCCCGGGTTCTGCACATCTTGGCGGGCCAGCCTCAGAAAGAAAGCCGCAGTTCCGGTGTTGCCAGTGTCCAGGGGCCAGTGCTGGGGAGCTGGGGAGCTGGAGACCCCCAAAGGCCCACAGGGGCTTGTTCCCACCCCTGCCACGTCGCAGGGAGCTAAGATGCAGGACAGCAGTCTGGGGCCCACTGCGTCCCCACGTTATCCGGCCATGGGACAGGGCCTCCCGCCTGCACAAGGTTGGGCAAAGTCCTACAGTCCCTTGTCACTGCCCCAAACCCTCCGTGGCCCCTTTTGCCCCACAGCGTAAAGGCGGAAGCCTCGAGGCCCTTATCTGGGGCTCCCCGACATCTGGCCCGGGCCGTAGTTCCTATCTTCTATTCAGACTCTGCACTGGAAGAATTCATTCAACGGTTCATTGTGAGAGACAACTATGGCCCAGGCACTGTTCCTTTGTATTTGCCCAGGTCCTCTGTCCGCCAAGCCTCCCAGACACCCACCCCGTCTGCAGGAGTGGTGGTCTCAAACGGCCTTCAGGGCCTAACCGAGCTGCCTCCAGATAAGCGACCGGTCCCCTCTGCTGGCAGGAGCCCTTCGTCCGAGTGCAGAGCCTCTGGCGTTTGACCTCCCCTCTCTGAGACAGGGCTCTCTCTAACTCACCTTCATCCAGTAACATCTGTAGCCTGTGAGCTTGTCTTGGCAGAATCGGTGTCTAATTATCCTGTGTATTTGCTGAATGAAGGCAATAAAGAGAGATTATTCACCGCGTGGGTGGGAAGGAGTGAAACCAAGTTATCTGCAGGCTCCTTTCCAGATTCGAATTCAAACTTCTTTCAGATTTTGAGAACCTTGGAGTTTAACCTCTAATCGTGCATTTCCCATAGCATTTTCTAGAGATTTCTACATCAAGAATTCTTAGACTGAGAAGACCTACAGACAAGCATCCCATTTATTGGTTAAGTCCAGCGCTGCCCAAACTTGCTACAGCCCAGGACTTCTTTCAAGTAATAACCACTAACATCTAAAATAAAGCGATGCAGCGCATGGGATAAGATGGCTCTGGTGCAGAAGGTTGGTGAAAATCCAGCCCAGGCTGTGGAAGACCTCAGTTTTTAAAACAAGAATTTTTATTCATTGCAACCCCAGAGGAATTAGCCCTTAAGAATCGGGGGAGGAGCCATTCCTGGACAAGACCACAGCAGCTGCCCGCCACCAAGGTGCTGGGGTATTGCTGACCACAGGGCAAGCCCACATCCCTGCTGACTCCCCTGCGCCCTCCCCCTTCCCTTCTCCATCTCTTGGGAATTGGGGGTCATTTTAAAGAGAGACCAGGAGACTAGGATCCAGAGTAAGAAATACATTTACATTGCTACCCAGTACACACAGGCATAGGCATATAAATAACTAAATGGAAAGTTTCACAGAACAATACTTAACCTTGCTACATGCAATACAACTTGATATTTTCTATCCTATTCTCTTTCATTTTAAAAAACATGGGCTGTGATCTACTAAATAGATTTCGTAAGCCTCTAATGGGTCACAACACACAATGTGAAAAACACTGGACCGGACTCTGATCTTCTAGAGAATGAAAGTTCCTGGGAAGTTATGAAATCTGCCACGATAGAGACTGGATAAGGCCAGACACTGGAGAAAATTAAGATCATTGAGTGTGAAAGCCCTGAGCCGGATTGCCTTACCAGCTGGTTGTATTAGAAGGCTTTAAAGCAGGGTTTGCAAACTCTGAAGGCTAGCAGAGCCCGGTGGGGTGACTTCCATGTCAGAGCAGGCCTGTGTCTGTGACCGGGAGCGGCGGGCCATTGGAACCAGAGGACGCATGTTCCTTCTAAGGCGGCAGCTCCTTCTCGGCTCCAGCCGCTCTGCTGCGAAGAGAGGTCGGCCCATCGCTGGCAGAGCCGCTGGTTTGTCCAAAGAATCTGGAAATTGGAATATTTATGTGAAATATCTGTTTCTTTTAACGTTAGCAAATAATATTTTAAAATATTTTAAAGCACTATGAAAGCAGCTTCATAGATCAAGTCTGTCTCCAGAACATTCTTGACCTGTGGGCCACCTGTTTGAAAGGCTGCAGAGCTGACAACGGGTGACAGAAAGCAAACTCAGAGAGAAGGGAAAGGAGTAGCAGGTACTGCAGGTGGGACAAGGCAAAGGCCTGAACTAAGGTAGGGGCAGTGGCACCACAGACCCCAGAGCCACGTGGGAGGTCCAGTCAACAGGTCTTGAGCACCTATTAGATGTGGGAATCCAGGGACGAAGGCTAAGAGGCAGCAGAATGATGGGCCAGGAAACGGGGAAGGAAGGAGCTTACGTTCTGGTTGGCATCCCACAGAGGCAGCTGGAGATGACACAGCTGAAGGACAAGGGGTCCTGAGCTGGTGAGACGGCCCAGTTACTCCTCGGGGAGGGGGTGGAGGGCTCATGAAAGACAGACGTCTGCCCAAGGCTGTGCTGTTCATGATTTCTGCCAAAGAGGGGAGAAAATAGCTGGGGATTTTTGCATCCACAAACATTACTGAGCCCTTATCAGGAGTCAGACGGGCGTTTCAAAGAGGGATTGTCTTGCCTACAAAGAACTTACTGTTGACATATATACACTAATATGTATAAAATAGATAATTAATGAGAACCTGCAGTATAGTACAGGGAATTCCACTTTGCTATACAGTAGAAACTAACACAACATTGTAAAACAACTGTACCCCAATAAAAAAAAAAGAATAAAAAATTTTTAATTAAAAAAAGTAAAAAAAAAAAAAAAAAAAGAACCTACTGTTTACCATGCAGTTGTCTGCCGTCATAATAAACATTCCCCCCAGAATTCTAGAAAATTCCTGAGAAAGCAGAGAGGATGAATAAGTCAGGCAGCAAGCACGATGAAGTAGGGGAAAGGAACTCACATTTACTGAGTAGCTACAATGTCCCAGTACTGGTTGAGAAAGCTAATTTTAGAACAAGAGAAAACATGACAAGAGTGGGTAACAAGCAAGGGTATCTCTTCCTCGTGTAACTCAGGGTAGGCTATCCAGGGGCAGTGCGCCTGCTCCACAATGCCAAGAGGGATCTAGTCTCTTCTCTGTATTTCTCCTCCACAGAAGTGGGGGAGTGGGGGGAACTTTGCCCTCCTGGTTACAAAATGGCTGCTGCACTTCCAGACATCACATTTGTTTCCCACTTAGGAAGGTAGCAAAATCCCTTCATTCTTTCAAGGATTTGTCTTTTTCATTTGGAGTGAAAGCCCTCTCCAGTAGTTTTCTACTTTTATCTTATTGGCCACAACAGGGTCATATGGCCACCTCTGATGGGAAGGTGACTAGAAAAATAGTTTTTAGCTTCCCAGGCTCTAGAGAAGAAGAATGCAAAAAGAAACACAAACAAACAAAACACAACGAGGAGTTGGGAAGAGCTTTTGTGTGGCCAGTCCACAGCGTCTGCCATAGTCTCTTGCTGAGCTAGGAAGTTGAACTTCATCCCATGTGTTCTGGAAAGTGACAGGTCTATCCCACTAATGCCTATGGCCACTGTGGAATGGACTGCAGGAGGACATGACTGGAGGCCACAGAGATGGATGCTACAGTCATCCCGGGAAGTGATTGTCAGGCAGCCAGAGGCTTGGGGTCTGGGGGGGGATGAGTTAGAGGAGCGCCAGCAATAGGATTTGCTGAGCTCGGGGGGATGGAAACATCAAGGGACCCCTAGATGTCTGACCTTCGAACCTTCATGAATGGTATCAGCGCTGACCACGCTCAGCACTGAGGAAGACAAGCTGACAAAGGACACGAGGCCCTCAGCGAGGCTGGAAGTCGGCAGCCAAGGTGTCGGCAGGGCCCCGCACCCTCTCTCTGAGGCTGTAGGAGAGGATGCTGGCTTCTCTCTCCCAGCTTCCGCTGCTGCCCCCAATCCTTGGTGGTCCTTGGTTTGCAGAGGCATCGCTCCAGTCTCTGTGTCTGTGGTCACATGGCACTGTGTGTGTGTGTGTGTGTGTGTGTGTGTGTGTTCTCCTCTTGTTTTGAAGACACCAGTCCTGTTGAATTAAGGTCCCACTTGACTCCAGGGACTACTTCTTAACTAATTACATCTGCAAAGACCCTATTTCCAAATAAGGTCACATTCTGAGGTTCTGGGAAGGAGGTGAATTTTGAGGGGACATTACCCAAGCCAGTACACTTAAACTTGATTTTTATCTCATTCATTTTTAATTTATATTTTTGTACATAATATATTACTAAAGTAAGACTGAACATATAAATATTTCAATGTAGAACTATACTGCAGGTGCATACCCAAAAGATTTTCACTGACTTTTGGAGCTCATTGGTCCCTATCCCAGCCGTCCACGTGAAGACACTAGGGTGTCTCTAGGATGAGACCAAGATGGTTCAGTGGCAGGTGGTCTGGAGCAGGGGGTGAACCAGATGCTCCTGGGGGGCCCTTGGTGGAGAGAAGGACAAAGCTCCCATTCTTCCCACGGTTCAAGGAGCGCCATCCCTGCAGACCGCCTGCAAAAACAGGGACTCTGTTGGGCATCTAAGTGCTGCTTGGCATTTTGCTAAATGCTAGGAAGGCAGCGTCTGCCTGATGCCTCTGTCAATTTGTTCTCTTATTTGAAAGCAAACAAGCAAAATAAAACAAAACTCAGAAAGCCTTTTTGTTGATGGACATCCTTCAGAACTGTCTCCAAGCTCACATGGTGTGTCAATACACACCTGCCTCTTTCCCGCAGCAGTGCTCAAGGAGTGTGTGCTGCAGAAAGTTAAATATAGCAACGTTGGGGCAGAGGGAGGGTGCTCACAACATCCACTCGGAACCAAGGGGGCCTGGCTCCCCGGCTGACCTCCCCTCCGGAAGATAGGTGCCCTCCGCCCAATCTCCTCTCCACGTTCAAGTTCTCAAACTGGTTCCCTTGGGCACAGCAGACCCTAGTGTGGCAGGGGCGGGAGTGGGTCAGGGCACAAAGATGCCTGGGCCGCAGTCAGAGGGACGGAGCTGGCCCTGAGGCAGGCCTGGCCCAAAGTAAGAGCTCGATCTTAAGGATCTCCATTTCCAGAATATCTTGCCCAGAGGTAAAGTGGAGATTTTCCAGCTCAGATCCTGCCATCTCTCCCTCAAGAAAGGGAGCCTTCCTATTTCTTCCCAGAGGTTTCCCACCGAAGGTGCAGCCCAGGACAGAGTCGGCTGATTTAAGCTTCTGACCTCTCTGTCCAGCCTGGATGCCCCCCTGCCTCTCCAAGAAGCAGGTCTCCTGTCCTCAGATTCAACTCCGTCTTGCTCTGTCTTCACCTCTGAATTCCTGGTTCCTCCCTCCTTTCTTGATTCCTGAGATCCATGAGCCAAGTTCTTCTGAGAAATTCTGGAGGCTTCTTGTTGCTATACTTCACTCGTCAACCTGGCAGCTCACTCTATTTTATGAATATTAGAGACAGAAAAATATGCTGAGGAAAAGAAAAAGAAAGTGGTGACGGCCATGTTTCCGTGTCGTAAGCAAGGCAGAGCATTTCACTCTTTTGTTGGAGAAAATATTCAGAAGGGCGTTTGGGTTTGTGAGGCAGGACATCACTTTTTAAATTAATTAATTAATTAATTAATTTTTGGCTGCGTTGGGTCTTTGTTGCTGTGCGCAGGCTTTCTTTAGTTGCGGCGAGCGGGGGCTACTCTTCATTGCTGTGCATGGGCTTCTCATTGCAGTGGCTTCTCTTGTTGTGGAGCACGGGCTCTAGGCACGTGGGCTCAGTAGTTGTGGCTCGTGGGCTCAGTAGCTGTGGCACACGGGTTCAGTTGCTCTGCGGCATCTTCCTGGACCAGGGCTCGAACCCGTGTCCCCTGCACTGGCAGGTGGATTCTCAACCACCGCACCACAAGGGAAGCCCTCCCAGACGAGATGGGTGAGGAGTGAGGCAGAGGGAGGGCTAAATTGTTCTGTATTACAAAGTACTAGGGATTTGGGGATTGCCTACTGCTGGCTTCTTAGTGACCAGAGAAGAGACCTGGGCTCCGAATGAGAAATCTGGGGGAAAGAGAGGTCTAGAAACATAAGGGAAGGCAAGGTGCAAAGGGGGACCCAAGCCAGCAAGAAATTCCCCTTGTGAGGGGGTGACTGGTCCATCTGTACAGAGACCCCTGAGCCTCCATTTGAAGTTCTAAATGCCTCCCTTCCCCTAAATCTTGAGCCACGTCGCCAATAAACAGCCACTGTGAGATCTTAATCCAGCAGGGAGCGGAGGGGAAAGGGCGGCATACGTCTCCCGGGTGATGGTGGGCAGGGAGAGGGCAGTGGTCCCAGAAGGCAAGAGGGCGAGTGAAGACTGGAACAGTCACATGCGTGACGACCCCAAGAATCCTTGGACGTAAGGAGAGGGCACTGGGCTTGGAGGAGGGCTCAGGCCACTTTATCTGAATGTTAAATAAAGGGAAGCCCCCTAGGATGGAGGCCTTGAGGACATCTGGGCTCCCTAAGCATGGCTGTTTCCGCAGGACTGCAGCCCCCTCCCACGGACACACCCCTACTGAGCGTGCCCGCCACCCCCCGGCGGGGGATGTGTGTGGGAACCCTGAGGAGGAGGGACGGGTGAAGTCCAGGATCTGACTCGCCCGGCCTGACCCTTTCTCCCTGCCCTATGATGCCAGGGCGGGAGGCAGGAGGGAAAAGCCCACCCCAGGTCCCTTCCGCTTCAACGCACCCCTGCTCCCCCGCCCCAGACGGCCGCAAGCCCCTGCTCCCCACTCGCTCCCCCTTGTGTCGCTGCTCCTTCCCCCTCATCCCACGCCCGCTGCGACCTCCGTGTCCTTCTCCCCACACGGAAGGGAAGGCGCCCATTACAGCCGCGAGGGGGAGTCTGGTGCCTCAGGGGTCTTTGCTGGCTTGGGTAGGATCGGGCCGGTGTCTCCTGTGGTGTCTGCTGGAGGAGGACGATTATTGTCTGACATCATCTGCCTGCCAGGCTGCCCCTTTCCTTGTCCTTTGGCTCCAAAGAGCAGCTTTTGTTGGGACTTTTTTCTTTCTTTTTTTTTTTTGCGGTACGCGGGCCTCTCTCCGTTGTGGCCTCTCCCGTTGCGGAGCACAGGCTCCGGACGCGCAGGCTCAGCGGCCATGGCTCACGGGCCCAGCCGCTCCGCGGCACGTGGGATCTTCCCGGACCGGGGCACGAACCCGCGTCCCCTGCATCGGCAGGCGGACTCTCAGCCACTGCGCCACCAGGGAAGCCCCCTTGTTGGGACTTTTGTGGTCTGATTGGCTATAGCTTAAGCGGTCGCCTTATATAGGAAGGACTCCTTGGCTGTTTGGGACGGGTTGTCCTTAAATTTCGATTTCTTAACCTTGAGGCTTAGTTTGGGTTTCTTACGTGGTCTATTAAGGTGATACAGCCTCTCGCCATGGTCCTGCTGGTGAACCCCAAAGAAGGCCATCATGCTGAGAGCATGACCTCGGGGCGCTGGGCAACTTCACACTCCCAGACCTCCCCCTTACCGTCCGGAACACCGGAGCCAGTCTGGTGCCTCACAGTCAGAGCCCGCCTCCTCAGCATGGCCCTTCCCCACTGACCCCAGTCTAATGGCCTCCTTGTTTAATTAATTTAACACCACAGTCTCTCCTCAACAGGGTATGTGGCGTCAGTCACTAGCCCAGGAGTCTGTTTCTGGCTCAGCCTCAACCCTCCTCTTCTACAAAAGCCTCAGGAAAACTCTCACTGGGCTTGGAATCAGTCAGAGCCATGCTTTTCCTTGGCAACGGGTTTATTTTTACCTTACAGACACTGTGAGTTAAGGGAACGATCATGTTAGCATGTTTCCCTGCTCCCATTGGCTGCTAGAAAGCTCAGAGCCAGGATGTAGCTTATCCCTCGTCGGTGCTTCGGACGTAGAGGCCTGTATTTTGTGTGACAGTCTCACTCCTGGCTTCACTTACTTTCCTATACTTACTTTACCTTTTCCGTGTCTTTCTTATTACTAACTTGACATATCTATCTTTAAGTATTATTTATATCTTTACAAGATTTCTCCTCTTTTCTAGAGGGAGGTAAATAATGGAAGGAAGGAAGGATGGATGGGTGGGTGGATGGACAGAGAGACTGTTAGAGTCAAGGTCGTACTGCTCACCGCTTGACAGGCCAATAGATCGAGAGACAAGTTGTTAGGGAAAAGAATAGAGACTTGATTCGGAGGGCTGGCAGACAGAGAAGATGGTGGACTCGTGTCCCAAAGAACCATCTTGCCTGAGTTAGAATTCAGGCTCCTTTTATACTAAAAAGGAGGCGGGGGGCGGGAGGTAGTTAAAGTCAAACGTTTCCTGGTTCCAGTCAGCCTCCAGAGGGGATGTGTTCATTTCTTTCTTCCTATAGTCATTCACAGGTGGGGAGGCAGGGTTCCCAAAGGTGGGCCATTATGTATAATTTGAGCTTATAGGCAACATCCCTTTAGTGACTAATTTACAGCAATAGCAATAGAATACAGAGGTGAAAGTAAAAGAAACAGATCCAATATGGAGTCAGATTTGTTCTTCCCTATTACAGGAGAGCTGTAGAGTGAGTCATCTGCTCTGCTGGGGTCTTGATCTACTGTTATTTCTGGCATCATCCAACAGGATCTGATTTATCTCCCAGGAGGTGGTGACCCACCATCCTCCTGAGAGGGCCCTGCCATGAGGTTATGCATGTGACATGGAATGTACAGACCTCTCTGAAGACAGCCTCAAAGTCCAGCTGGTCCTGTGTCCACAGGGATCTCTTTCCTCTCTAGTGCATTCTGCACACATTCTGCTACGCTTCTCTTTCTGTAAATCTTGGATTTCTCTGTCTCATTTTCAGAGAGAGGGGTCATTTCTTTCCCTGCACAGAAAAGGAAGAGGGAAAAAGCCTGGGAATGAAATGCGCTACGTGAGAAAGGGGAAAGAGAAAGGAGGGCCCAAATTCTGGGATTCTGGGGCTCTAGATGAGATTCTAGCCACCTCAGGCCTCTGGAATACCATCAGAAAGCCAAAAGGAAGCAAAGAAGACTCTGGAGAGCTGGAATATCTGTCATGACGCCCATTAACTTCACCCCAGAGAGGAGACGCTCCTTCCTACACAATCTGGCCAGCTTGGTTTCATGGTTTCCCAGTTCACGGTAGATTAGCCGCTTCCCGTGAACTGTCTTCTTTGCACTGATTAAGCACCTTTTTCTCTGGACTCCCATCCCACCTACATTCTGCATTCTCAATAATTAAGTACCAGCTTTCTGTTTTCCTGAACTAGTCTGTAGGATTTCTTATGTATTATTCATGTCCTTCTAAAGAGTCTGTTCAAAAAAAATGGCAAAATAGTCCTGTTCCCCCTCTTTGTAATTTTCCTATTTCCTCTGATCATGTTGATAGCTCTTCTCTCTTTTGTAGTTTTCTATAAAAGTGGCATAAAAAATTAAAATTGCAAATGTCTCTTTTCATTTCATTCTCCTCAGGAAAAGTTGTGGGACTTCAAAGGCGTGAAGCCAAAAGAAAGAAGCTGAATCTATAATTTATTTTTGGAATAATCAGTTCCCAGTTAATTTGCTCATTAATTTCATGACTAAATGTGAGCAGCGAGCGCCGGAACAGGCCTGATGACTCATCACATCACAGGCATCACCATCCTCCAGCAGCATCCCTTCCCTACTGAGCTCATCTCAGAGACATCAGGGCAGCACGAAGACCAGTGCACAGGTCTGAAGCCAGGATGAACTTGGTGTGTTCAAGAACAAATGTGATGCGACTGCAGTCATGGAGGGGATTGGGGGGAGAGGAAGGAAGGGGCTAGATCTCAGACGATTAAGCAAGGGTTAGATTGGGTCTGCTAAACGTTTAAAAAATCACTTTTGCAGCCGTGTGGACAAAGGATCAGGAAGACCAGTGAAGAGGCTCTTGCAGAGACCCGGGGAGAGGTTAAGATGCTCCTTCATTCATCAATTACCTTATTTAAGGCAACAATGAATAACTAAGGGTAACCTTATGGCAGTCAATATGGAGAAAAGTCATGTTTTAGAAGGAGAATGGCCTCTCCACAGGGCTTGCTGATGAGTTGGGTGGATGAGAAGAGGGAAAGAGGAATGAAGAGTCATGTCCTGACTCCTACCCGGGGCTCTGGGTGGACGTTGACATCACAAAGGCAAAGACGACTGGGAGAGAAACGGGTGCGGGAGCTGCTGAGAATCAGAGCAGGGATGTCAGGCAAGCTGTTGGGAACATAATGCCTGAAGCTTCTAAGAGAGGGCCAGTTCCACCTCCGCTCCCTCCACGCAGGAAGGAGGGTCAGAGAGGTGTAGGGTCAAGTAACTTGCCACACCCCAATATATGGTAGAGCTTGTGTTTGAACCCATTCCTACTTCTAATCAACTTAGAAAATGAACAGTTTTGCATAATTAAGGTTTTCAAATGACTGGTTTTCCCTTTTAAGAAGTGAAACAGTTGCTTTAACAATTTCGATGGGAATTTGCGTAGAACAAATCACAGAGGAGTTTGACTTTTCCCGTGGCCTCACGGGTGACCCGCACTCTCAGCGGTAATGAACACGGTACAGCCATGGGGGAAGGACACATTCCAGGGTCTCCTGAGTGTCGGGGGTCTACCCTGTGCTCAGGGGCCCCGACTGTCCTGCTTTCCCTGGATCACTTAGAAAAAGGACTTCAAACACACACACCTGCCTTCCCCCCAGGCTCTCCATTTTCTTCCCCCGTTGCCAATTGTTACTACTTTCTGGGATCTGTGGGCTGCTCATGTAGGTTGCAACATCAGAAATCAAGAGATATGAAAGATAAGGTAGCCTAGGAGTGAGGGCCAGAGAGGTCATCCTACGGAACAGTGTCCCAGGGCATCAAGGTTTGCACAGAGGTCTTCTGGGTTCGCGTCCATAATCAGGAAGCTGCAGAGCCATAGGAGGCTGATTTCTGGGGAAACAAGAGGTTGCAGAACTGAGCACTCAGCCTTCCTGGGTGACTAAACCGTTGCACAGATACCACAAGTTACCCACTAGACACAGGGTCCCTCATTTTACTTACTTGAAGAATCCCAGTTGGGGGTCATGTCAGTGTGTCTAGCTAAGTAGACTTGATTTTCAGTCTTCTAGGCTTCCTTGCAGCTGGGGGTGGCCACATGACATGGGATTTACTGTGGCTTGAATCGTGTTTCCCCAAAATATATGCTGAAGTCCTAACCCCAGGTACCTGTGAATACGATCTTATTTAGAAACAGGGACGCTGCAGATGTATTTACTTAAGATGACGTCATTGGGAGTAGTATGATTGGCATCCTTACAAGAAAAGAAGAGACACAGAGATCAAAACACACAGGGAGGGCTTCCCTGGTGGCGCAGTGGTTGAGAGTCCGCCTGCCGATGCAGGGGACATGGGTTCGTGAACCGGTCCGGGAAGATCCCACATGCCGTGGAGCAGCTGGGCCCGTGAGCCATGGCCGCTGAGCCTGTGCGTCGGGAGCCTGTGCTCCGCAATGGGAGAGGCCACAACAGTGAGAGGCCCGCGTACCGCAAAAAACAACAACAACAAAAAAAAACCACACACAGGGAGAACATCATGTGAAGACGGAGACAGAGGCTGGAGAGACGCATCTACAAGGCAAGGAAGGCCAGGATTTCCAGCAACACCAGAAGCTAAAAGAGACAAGGAAGCACCCTCCCCTAGAGCGTCCAGAGGGAGAACGGCCCTGCTGACGCCTTGATTTCAGACTTTCAGCCGGAACCGTGATAGAATAGATTTCTGTTGTATTAAGCTGCTAGGATTGTGGTATTGAATATTTTGTTGTGACAGCCCTAGGGAACAAGTGCAGTATTGAACAATGCAATAGAAGCAAAGATCTCTGTGCCCCTTCCCTTATGGAAAGGGAAAGCTCCCGCTGCCTCGCCCTTCCCACCTGGTACAGGACACGTGGCCTGAGGTACACGCGCGAATAAGGCAAGCGTGGGAACCAAAGCGATACGCAAAGGACAGCAGAGCAGACAGATATGCTGGCTGCCAGGGAACCAAAGCAATACCAAAGGACAGCAGGGCAGACAGACGTGCTGGCTGCCAGTAAAGTGTCTACCCCACCGAGGCACATGGCAGTAGGATTTCCAAAGTCGCACATCCTGACGTTTCCATCAGACAGGATGGTAAGAATTTAGACAGCTGCCGGCATCTCTTCTCCAAGAAATAAGAGAGGGCCTCACTGCAAGTAAATAAGAATAAACCAGGATCATTGTTATTATTTAAAAGAAAGCCATGCAGGGCTTCCCGGGTGGCGCAGTGGTTGAGAGTCTGCCTGCCAATGCAGGGCACACGGGTTCGTGCCCCGGTCCGGGAAGATCCCACATGCCGCGGAGCGGCTGGGCCCGTGAGCCATGGCCGCTGAGCCTGCGCGTCTGGAGGCTGTGCTCCACAACGGGAGAGGCCACAACAGTGAGAGGCCCGCATACCTCAAAAAAAAAAAAAAAAAGAAAGCCATGCAGTAAAAATCACAATTGAACAAGTGAAGTCACTTTAGAAAACACAAGAATAATTGAATTAGAAAAGAAAACCAAGAGTCTAGTTTGGGGGATGATATTGGAAAAACAAGGACTGAGGCTGCAAACGGAGAAGGTTCACAGGGTCTGAGAGGAAATTTACAATCAGAGACGATCACCAAGACTGTGTCTCATGAAAATTTTAAAAGACAAGGGGAAAGATAGAATTCAGCAACCACCCAAGCAGAAAATGCAGGTTACAGTGAAAGGGTATGAATCACAGCTGCCTTCGACTTCTCCAATAATCTAACTTCCCAACAGAAAAAGAAATAGATCTATAAGCCCCAGCTCGGCAGAAAATGATGTGCTCTGAGAATTAGTTACCCAAACAAGTGGTCATTCATATCCGAGGCTGCAGAATGACACTCTCAGATCTGCAGAATGTCCTTAATGGCTGTGTGGATCCGCAGATCAGAACCCACAGAGCCCCCAGTACATATGAGAACCTATTACACGCCAGAACAAGCAACACCAAACACTGGGGGAATCAAAGGCTATTCATTAAATGAAGTTAGGCTAATTGCATAGGGATGTGGAATTTAAGTTAGACCAGCGTCTGATATCATGTTCCCAAAATATACTCCAGATGCTTCAAGGAGGTAAATAATTTTAAATATGTAAAATTCGAGGGAAACCTGCTAAAGATAGGTTTGAATATTTATCTCAACTTCAGAGAGAGTCTAGCTTCTTCAAAATGGAGTCAATAGAAGACATTTCAACGGAAAAGTGCATTTGATTCTCATTGAAAATTGAAATCCTTAGTACAGCAAAAGCCAACAAAAACCTAAAATCTAAAACCACGTCTGGCAGTAACGTGTTCAGCACGTATCAAGCATCAGGTCTTGCGCAAGGCAACTACACGCCACCCCGTTTCATCTTTGCGACAGCCCCGTGATGAGTGTGCCTACCTTTGCTTAACCAGCGATGGGGAGGCTGCGTGGTTCCCAGCCTTGCGGACAAGAGC
Organism: Lagenorhynchus albirostris; assembly: GCF_949774975.1. Taxonomy (NCBI): domain Eukaryota; kingdom Metazoa; phylum Chordata; class Mammalia; order Artiodactyla; family Delphinidae; genus Lagenorhynchus; species Lagenorhynchus albirostris. The sequence continues at coordinate 81,558,011 of NC_083107.1, read as the reverse complement.
TGAGAACAAAGGTGTCGGAGGAGAGGGTGTGACCTAGAGACCAGGGAGCTGCTACCACTTCCAGGTGGAGATGCAGAGGGGGCAGGGGGTGCTACGCAGAGGTGAGGAAGCCATCAGCACCCTGGGCTGCGGCTACCACTGACCTCACCCTGATGCTGCTGCACCAGGGCTGCTGCTGCCCTACGGCCGCCCCCAGGAGCGTGAGGGTTGACACCTTTGCCCACCTTCTGATCTGGCCCCCGGGCCTCCTGTTGGCCAGCTCCAGATGGAATCCAGGCAAGGGAGCCCGGGACGTGTGGTCGACAGGCTGCCAGCCCCATCCGTGTGTAGACAGAATGATGTCCCCAGAGAGAGCTCCATCTTCATCCCCAGAACCTGTGACTACACTAGATGATGTGGCAAAGAGGAATTGAGGTTGCAGATGAGATGAAGGTTCTAATCAACTGGCTTTAAAATAGGGAGATGATCCTGGATTCTCCGAGTGAGTCCAGAGCCCTTACAAATGGGAGAGGGAATCGGAAGAGGAGCAGAGAGAGGGGGCAACGTGAGAAGGGCCCGTTTAGCATCGTTGGCTCTGAAGATGGAGGAAGGGCCGGGAGACAAGCAGGCGGCCTCTAAAAGCTGCAAAGAGCAAGGAGCCAGTTTCCCGCCTGGGCCTCCAGGGAGGGAACGTGACTTCCTTTGAGCCCACGGAGACCCGTGCTGGACTCCTAATCTACAGAATGTGAATAGTAAGTCTGTGTTGTTCTAAGCCTCTAGGTCTGTGCCAACTTGTCACAGCAGCTATGGAAATCAAACTCACTTTCCCATCTCAGAGGAACGTTCTAAATCACCAAGTGTTTCGGCTTGAAAGGGCAAAGCAGTGGGCCCAGGACTCTGTGAACAGAGCCAGGCCTCCCAGTTCTAGCGACCCAGAGCCTCCAAGAAAGGCGCTATTATTGTCTCTATTAATTAAGAAACGGCGACACAGAGAGGTTAAGCAACCTACTTAAATTCACACAGCTATTTTGTGGCAGTTCTGGGATTCAAGCCCAGGCAGTGTGACCACAGGACTGTATTCTCACCCACTCCCTGATATTGTCTTAGGCATAATAAACTGGTCGCAAATACAGTAGCAAAATACTGGAAACCATCTCCTTGTCTAACAATAGGATTAAGTAAATGATGAGGCAGCAGCCCAATAGGATTTAGGGAGGTTTTCAAAGTGATACGTATGAGCAACGTGGGGAAATATTTACAAACAACCTGAAACGCGAGCAGCAGAAGCAGAATTACACTTACCCCATGACGGCCATATGCCACAGCCTTGACGCGATAAACAAGAAACAGAGAACTTAATAGCTGGGAGGAATGAGGGGCCAATGTGACCTTTTGTAGCTCCTTAAAATAAGGAGTTCCAAAAATGGGATGCTGCAAAAACAGGGGGAATTTGTCAGACTGCTTCCAGCAGACACCATTTGGCGCTCACTTCTCAGTACTGTCGTGAGTCATCTGTAAAATGGGAAGAAGACACCCCTGGGCTCCCAAGCTGCTGTGACTGTCAAATCAAAGGATGTTGGCAAAGCTGTGGCTTTGGAAAGCTCAGGAAACATGGCTCCCTTTCCTCTCCCTGACTTTTACGTTAATAAAAGTTTTTTTTTTTTTTTTTTTTGCAGTACGCGGGCCTCTCACTGCTGTGACCTCTCCCGTTGCGGAGCACAGGCTCCGGATGCGCAGTCTCAGCGGCTATGGCTCACGGACCCAGCCGCTCCGCGGCATGTGGGATCCTCCCAGACCGGGGCACGAACCCGTGTCCCCTGCATCGGCAGGCGGGCTCTCAACCGCTGAGCCACCAGGGAAGCCCTAATATAAGTTTTAAAGGATATAACTTTTAAAGACCCTAGAACTCTAGGGTTTATGTGGGTTCACAAAATATTTGAAGATGGCTTACTGAGGAGCAGGCGTGAAGAAGCCTCAACCCTCGCGACAACTGGCCGCTGCCTGCAGCTCGACGGAGGGAGCATGAAGTGCACGTGTTTGGCACACACCCCCGGATGTGTCAGACGTGTATGATCCTGAAACCACCCCCCAATCAGAATGACCAGCATCCGTCACCCCAATAGTTTCAGGGCCCCTTTGTCATTCCTCCTCTTCATCCCTGTCCCCCGGGAACCACGATCTGCTATCTGTCAAACTGGAGGTTTCTAATCAGTACTTCTGATTTGTGGCCAGTGGTGGCTGCTGTCAGAGTTTATACCCTTTTGCTTGTAATGAAATAGAAATGAAATGACGTCACTAAGCTCTGATGGGACGTGCAATTTCAGCCACCGTTTGATTGCGTATTTATAGCTCAGCCCTAATTAAATAACTGTCAGGAAAATGTCTTTGTAAATCTCTCCTCGGGTGTGATGTGTACTCAACCAGCAAACAGGTGAGCAGCTCCGAAAGCTCTTAACTGTCTCTTGACAGATATTAGACATCCAGATGGAACCCGCTGGGTTTATTCAATGCCACCAACACTGGCTTAGATGACAGGCGTCCCTGCTGCCTGGTGCAGGAGCCCTGGTTTCTGCTTTCTGCCTCTCTCCTTCCTCCTTCCCTCCTGCCGCAACTCCTGCAGTGGAAAATCTGCCCCTTCCCTGCCCCTCTCCCCCAGCTTCCTTTCCTCCATTCAAAGCCCCATTCTCTGGATGGGGCTGCCTTGGCTGGAATGGCTCACAGAGACGCCTGCTCCATTCTCTCCCTGATTCACCGGAGGCCAGGCGGGCTGGGAGGTGGCGCTGTAACGCAGGTGGGAAGATACGGGAGCTGTTGAATCTGGGACATCAGCTATCTAATTGTGCCTACAATGACAAGTCAATTTCACTACCTTAAAACAGTTGTAAAAAAAATGTCAGAAATAATAATGGGCATCTGCCTTGGCCTCGGTTCTCCTACTGATAAGGTACAAAACAATCACAGCCTGTTGTGGGCACTTGGGCCTGGAACCAAGCAGAATCTGGACCTGTAAGCGAGGCTCAGACAGAACAAGGTGGGTAGAAAGCACAAGGTTTAAAGCATGTGTGGGACCCTCATTACGTGAGGGTCCTATGGTGCTGGCTTTGGAGAGTTGCGGAAACTCTCAGCCTGGGTTTTCTCACAGGATGTCCCAGCCACTTCCCTGACTCCTAAGAATCAAATTAAATAGCACAAGTAAAGCATCTCAGTGTTGAGGAATAGACCAGGTGCTCAATAAGTGCCCTCCCCCGCCCCCGCAAATAGCACCCAAACTCTATCTACTTTTCAAAGCTGGAGACTTTTTAAAAATTCATGAAAGCTGATAGATGCGCTCTAGAATAATTCTTGGAGGGTAGACAGATCCCAGACGTTAGTGAAAGTTACCGACGTGATGGCCAATGGCCTGTGACGCCCACTCCAGACCCTAGGAAAGCCGTGACTACTTGGCTTTCACCGTCGCTGTAGGGCAGTAGTTATGAATTTGGAAGGAGGCTTCCAGGCCAGAAATGGGAGAACACAGCGCCCCGGCTTAAACTCAGCGTGGTACAAGGCAGGGCGGGTATACACTATTTACCAGTTCCAGGGCTGCAGAGCAAGAGAAAATTTGCCCAAGTTTCTCTTGTTTTCCCAGACCTGAAAATAAACTAGTCTCCATGGAACAAACATCTAATAAATTAATCATTTGGAATTCTACTTCACTTCAAAAGATTTAGTGAATGTCTTATTAACTTGGCTACTCAAAATAATTCCTAAAATAATCAAATAGAAGTCTAAATTATTGTTTTACATTATCTTTACAAGCGTTGGGGAATACCAGATGGCTTGGAAGAACAATAGATTCTGCAACTACCCTTTTATTACCGTAAAAAAGTGAATTACGAGTAGCCACGGTTATTCTGGCTCAGGAACTCAAGCTTTCCAATGATAATTAAAATATGCGAAATTGGCACGTGGACGGAAAAATGCATGGAAGAGAACAGCAAATCCAGAAACAGACCTATGTATTATCTATTTAGCATATGATAAAGATGATTATTTCAAATCAGAAGGAAAAAGATAAGTCAACAGATGGTATTGTCACAATGGGCTATCCAATTAGAAAAATATTAAGATGGCGCCCTACCTCACATCTCGCACACAAATTCTGGGTGCATTAGATATCTAAACGTATGTCTTTAGATCTGGAAGGAAATGTAATAATCTTTAAAAAAACAAACAAACAAAAAAAACAAAACTCCAAAGCACCAGTAAGGTTCAAAATGAGGCTCTGATTTTGAACCCTGTGTCTCCCTGATGTTATGAAAAGGGGTTTTTCCCTACAGGCCTCCACATGTTGTGATGACAAGTTAAATCATTCCGGCTCTTTCACCCAGGGCCCTCCTCACCACCACCGCCCACTCTTAAGACAAATACCAAGATGGAAGAGAGGAAATAGAAATTACTAAAACCTTTGGCAAGGAAACAACCTCCAGCCCACCTTTTCCGATCTAGTCATTGTCGATTCCTTCTTTGGAACATTTCAATATATTCTGGATGAAAGGAAGTAGGAGGAAGAAAAACATGGTTGTACCGAAATGAGAAAACATCTCAGATGTGCCCGTTAGATTGAGGCTAATGATAAACGCTGGTTACAGAGAAATAATAGAAACCACGTAATTTACAAAGGCTGCTAGGAGGAATAAGTATTGCACAGGAAGACAGTGGGAAATAAACAGGGGCAGCAGATGAACTGAAAGGGAAACTCGCCAAGACAGAGGTAGAGGAGGAAGGATGTAAGGGGGTTAGTTTTGCCACCTGGGAGAGAGAAAAAATAATCAGCACCCCAAAACATCCCCAACAGATAACAAAGACTCGGAATAGAACAAGGAAGAAGAACTTCAAAAGAAACGTCAAAAGAAATCAGATTGTATGAATGAACAAGCATTTAATGGGCTCCAAGTACTGCACGATTGCCAGCTGAGCCTTTTCGTCTTCCCACAGCCCTGCCAAGCTGCCCTGAATCCTCAGAGAGGGCGAGGACAAGCCTCCAAACAATGAGTAGGTTTGCCCAAGGTCACGTGGTCGGAGAACGACGGAGCTGGGACACAGACCCAGCCTTTCTGACTTCAGATACGAGACAATTTCTTTGGCTTCACAGATACTCTGTTCAAAATTAAAAGCAGGGAAAAGGTGAAGTCAGGAAGTGAAGGTAGAACCTCAGAGGACCGAGAAGGACTCCAAGAATCTCCAGACGTCGACCAAGGTACAACTGGAGACTAATTCTGAGAATTTAGTACTTTGAAGCAAATATTATATATTTGCTGTCACGCTTCCCATTTTTAAAAGCAGCATTTTAGGTCGGAAGACTTGTGATTAAAGCCCGTATGAGCAAGTATCCATGCGTGCACTCCGCTCCACCCAGGAACACATCCACCTCCCCTTCCCAGACGAGGTAGTGTCGCTGAGGCACCGCACCCCAAAGTGACAGAGATTTCAAATGAGGGCACTTACAAAAGGAAAGAGCCTCAGCGTTTGCTTTGAACAACTTACAAGCGGCATTCTTTGGACTAAATGTTTCTTCTTTTTAACCATGATACCCCCAATCCATCTTCAGAAGGCAGGCAGGCAGGAAGGTCCTGCGGAGAGAGTTTGCTCATGGGTGCTGGAGGGTCAGCAGTCGTCTGATTGGGTCCAGGCTCTCTTTCTCCAATCATGGTACCCTGTGAGACCCAACCACAAAGTTCTGGGGTTAAGAGCAATTTCCCAAATCAGAAGAGTAGCTGAGCCTGAGGGTCAAAGCAATCATGCTATCGGGATGAGACCGAGGCTTCCAAGCTGGGCAATGCTAAGTAGTCCTGCAGGACTCTGGATGGAGCAGCTGGGAATACTGGGGAAAGAACTGGATCTGCAGTTAGACCAACTGGGGTGCAAACTGCAGCCTCATACTTGCCTGCACAGTACTCTTGGGTGGTTACCTACCTGTCTGAGACTCAATATCTTGCCTGGTAAAATAAAACAAGGCTGGCCTCCTAGTTGGGAGAGAACCTGGGAAAAGCAAAAGGTACCTAAAAGATGCTCAGTAAATGACATTCCCAGGCGCTGGACTCTGGAGTCTGACAGCTCTGTGTTTAATCTCTGCTTGGCTCCTTCCATGCTGTGCAGTTCTGGCCAAGGTCCTCACCTCTCTGGACCTCAGTGCTTACCCCTGTGACAATAGGGCCAATAATCTCCAAGTCACGAGGCCCCTGGGAGGTCAGCCAGGGGACGCAGCATCTCTGCATTCTGATGAGCAGCGTGCAGCCGCGTGCGGAGAAAGGAATCAACATGGACCGGTTCTACTTTTCTTCATAATCTCCCAATAACGGTGTTGGGTCAAATCCTCCTTTTCCTGCTCCCTTAGTTACAGCCTGACCAAATCTCAGAACTTTTCAGCCACTCTCAGTGATTGGAAAAGTCCGCTAAAGGGACCAAATCCTGTCCGTTTTTTGTTTTTTAAATTTATTTTATTTATTTATTTTTGGCTGCGTTGGGTCTTTGTTGCTGCACACAGGCTTCTCTAGTTGCGGCGAGCGGGAGCTGCTCTTCATTGCGGTGCGCGGGCTTCTCATTGTGGTGGTTTCTCTTGTTGCGGAGTGTGGGCTCTAGGCGCGTGAGCTCAGTAGTTGTGGCTCGCAGGCTCTAGGGCGCAGGCTCAGTAGCTGTGGCGCACGGGCTTAGTTGCTCTGTGGCCTGTGGGATCTTCCTGGACCGGGCTCGAACCCGTGTTCCCTGCGTTGGCAGGCCGATTCTTAACCATTGCACCACTGGGGAAGCCCCCTGTCCATTTTATACCTTGGTCTCTGGCCTGGTTCTCACCCCACCCCAAGGTGGTCCTAGGGTCTCTGGCAGAGAAGAGTGGGCAGAGGGTCCCACAGGCTTCCTCCACCACTGACCCAACTCACCTCTCTGGGATGGAAGGTGGGGGGACAGAGGGACAGAGGGCTGTGGCCTCTCCGCAGTTTCTCTGCCTACCCTGAATGCCCAGCGTTACCCTCTGAGCCCATGGTGTCCAAAGGGCACTCTCGCCAGCACATGCCTGGGTTCCCATGAAGACCTTCCCACCCTACACGGTGCTGGGGGCTCCAGCTCAGTCTCCAGCCTCCTTTTCCTCCCCCAGGACCGTCTTGCTGGGGGACCCGTGCCCCAGCAGGCAGCTCTCTTGGGCAGGACACTGGCAGATGGATCAGGGCCAGCCACCTTCCTCCAAGTGTGCTCAGCTCCCAGGAGGCTCAAGTGTCCTTACCCGGTGGTGGGGACACAGGCCGCGTCACCCCGTCCCCGTCTCACCCTGCTGCTCTCCCTACTTCCTTGTCTCCTCCTCCCAGCATCGCACCAGATCAGCAGCCACTGTCCAAGCAGACCCCCAGCCAGGGGTGGGATGCGGCCCCCCTGCTTGCAGGTGCCCCTCGTATTTACAAGTGATTCTCGTAGAGCCCCCTGCCCTTGACTGGGGGAAGGAGAATAGCTCTCACCTCGCGGAGAAGGCAGCTAACTGGCTGCCGTGGGAAACCTCAGGGAGCATTAAAGCCTGCACTTACCATCTGCCTGGAGCAACCCTGCCCCAGCTCAGCCAGTGGCGCTCCTCTTCTGGCTGCCTGCCTGCCACCCACCTCGGGAAAGAGCCAGAGGGAGGGGAGAAGCTGGCCAGAAAAGGCTGCCTGTCTACATCGAGGAGGCTGCGAAGCGCTCCCCATCTTCCTGGCCCTCCCTTCTCTCTGCAGCCACACCGGCTCTCTTTCAGTCTCCTTCCTTTCCTGGCCGCCTGGGCTGGGCAAGGAATCCCACCTTCACAGACCCACCTCCGTTTTCTTTTTCCTCACTGATAATTGACCCCCGTTCCCCTGCATTCATTGCTTCATTCGTTCACTCATGCCACAGACATCTACTGAGTACATACTCGGAATTAAGTCCTGTGTTGGTCCCTGGGAATAGAGGGGCCAGTATGCAATGCACCAACCCTCAAGTTTAGGAGAGGCAACAACTAGGTACAGAGTAAACCAGCCAATTGTCCGCTCCCACCACCATTAGAAGGAGAAAGGGAAGCCAATAGAAGTTCATCAGAACAGATGCTCCAGAGATGGGACCATGTCATCCACGAGGCAAGGAGGAAAAGCATGGACAACTAATGTTATTTCTCTGGAAAGGCAGCCAGGCCAGGGAGGGCAGGAACGAGCCAGACCTCCTTGGCACGATAACATTATTATTATTATGTTATTCCCCAAAGACGCAACCCCAGAGGCAAAAGGAGGCACGGCCTTTCCTCAATATGAGGTTAGACCGTGATGCCTCTAAGAAACATAGATGCTCGCCCTGGGTAAGGTGTGCTGACGTTAGCACTGACTTTTCCTCCTACACGTGGACCTAGAGTCCATCACCCCACCTGTCACACCTGGGCCTCCAGGTGAACAGAAGAGCTGGAGGCGAGAGAGATAGGTCAGAAGTGGAATGAGCTGTATCCAGAGGCAGTTCAAGGGAGCAACTATGGGGACAGCACAGCGTTTGGGCTCTGACCCTGTGATACCCTCTGCGCTTTGCCTTGCCCCCTTGGAAAGAAGAACACGCCCTCACCTTGCCATCCAGAGGGGCCGGTCTGGTACAGGCTGATGAGGGCGGAGGGCAGGTGACCTCAGGAAGGAGCACCTCCCGTGCGCGGTCATCCTTTGCCAACCTTAACAGAGAACAGACTGGTGGGGCATTGGCCACCACCCCCAGCCCTCTACAGATTGTGTGGGTGACTTTCTGCTACAGGCAGCAGCTGAGGACACTCCCCCAAGCCCCTGGTTAAAGCCCAGATTCTAGAGATAAAAAGACCAGCATCATGATTGCCCCACCAAGCTGCTGGGCTCACCCTATGCCACAGGAATGGGAGTAGGTGGGGAGACACCAGGATCATAAGAGAAAATCAGTGAAATCAACCCTTGCTAGTGCTGAGACAGGAATTTACCCAGGGACCTCAAGGGCCCTCACATCTCCCTGACGGGGTTCCCGGGAATCGTCCCCAGAAGGTGTGGCTCACAGCTAAATCTAGAGAGCTCAGTAGAAGGAAAAGAATATTCTCAACAAAAGGGGCTCCTTAGATCATTCGTTCATTCATTCGCTCAACAAACGCCTCTGTGTGCCTACAAGGCTACCGCGGTGGGTTTGCCCCATCACTGACACCCCCGAGCCTCACAGCCTGGAGCAGAGAGGGTGGGTCAGAGTTATTCAGTACGAAAGGGAGTAAGATGGAGGCTCTGCAGTGCCCCGATGCCCCCAGGAGCTGAAGGACTTCACACTTCCACCTGCCTGGAGAGGTCTGAGCGCTTCTGTTGCCCGGAGGAGACTTGAAGGCTTCCACCCAGAGGGTGAGAAGAAGCTTGCAGGCAGTTTGGAAGAGCAAGGAGAGCCTTGAGCGCCAAACTGGAGCTCCAAACGTAGCCTGAAGACTTCTCTTTTAAGCAAGGGAGTCGTACTCTCAGACCTGCATGCTAGAGATCGCTCAGGCCGTCACCTGAAGGTGGACCAAAGAGAAACAAGACTAGCTGAGAGGCTGTTACGACAGGCTGATGGACAGGAGGTGAAGGCATAGAAATCTTCCAAAGGAGCCCGAAGAAACTTGGGATGGGGCAAAAGCAGGAGCCCCCCACCCACAAAAGGCCTCAAGGGTGAGGAATGGTGATAAACCGGGGCTCAGTGAGGGGACAAAGTTTTGTCCTCTGTTAACTCATCCAGTCCTCGGGGTAACGTGGCCTCAGGGTAACAAGCAGATGTGAATGTCCCCACGAGAACAGAGCTGGGATGCCCCTTAAATCACACAGCTGGGACTTCCCTGATGGTCCAGCAGCTAAGACACCACACTCCCAATGCAGGGGCCCCGGGTTCGATCCCTGGTCAGGGAACTAGATCCCGCATATGTGCCTCAACTAAAGATCCCACCACGTGCCGCAACTAAGACCCCACGCAGCCAAATATATACATAAATAAATATTAAAAAAAACACAAAAAAACAACTCACACAGCAAGTCAGCCTCAGAGCCGGGCTCGACCCCCAGGCTCCGGACTCTCCAGCCAGTGTTCTTTCCACAGCTGCCCTTCCCCTCCCCAGACCATTCTGTGGCAGAAAGTGTCAGAAGGTGGATGTGATGTGCGTCCCCATAGAGGACATGAGGTCTCAGAGAATCAATGAAGACATTTCTCCCCTCACGGAAGTGGTATCCGTACATTTAAATTGGTATCCTTATAATCAGCTTAAGGGCTTTTTATTTTAATACAGCAGCTGAGAGGCAAATTCAGGTCCCACTTCAAGTGCTACTAAAATCTGCTGTGTGGGCAGCTCTCCGGAGTGGAAATGAGGCACCCATAACAGCTACCCACACAGCAGCCTAATTTTCACTCAGCAGTCGTTATTGAAAAAGAAGAAGAAGAAGAAGAAGAAGAAAAGGTGACTCAAAACCACCAGCAACTTTGAATTTAACTTCTGAAGATCTCCAGTGATGGGGCGGGGACTCATCCAAGAGGTCAGAGCACAGAGCCCAGTGAGGGTGGGGCTGGACTCCAGCTTTGGACCCAGTCAAGGTCTCGCGCGCCTGGTGTGTCCTGCCGTCCGCACTACCCCTCGGTCGCTATTCTCTGGACAAAGGTGTGCGTGGCCGGACACGAGCCCACGTTTACACCTGACCCCGGAACCGCAGTTGTGAACGCATCTCTCACGAGGCAGCCGTGAGGGTCCGGGAGGAGGTGAAGTCGGTCCTCCCCGATCCAGGGAAACTTGATTCGTCCTTCGGCCTCATGACAGCTCTGCCTCTGCGGGCCCCGTCACCTCCTGCCCGTGTCACTGGGAGGGGGCAAGCTGGCCCTTCTCCCTCCTCCCTCCCCTCAGGCCTCTGGTCACACTGGGACCTCCCAGGGATGACTTCCTGGCTTCTGGGGCAGGGGTGGGGTGAGGTGGGGGGCACAGGAGCAAAGCAAATAACCAGGGTGGATGAGAGTGAACCTTTCCCCAAAGCTTTCAGACACGGGACTAATGATCCTGCACCCCCTCTGATGGAGGAGCTGGCCTCTGAGTCAGAGAAGAAGCTTCCAGAGCAGGCTCTAAAGCGTGGGAGAAAGCTCCCACGCCAGATGAGCTGTGAGTGACTCCAAGCTGGGACCCCGCCCTCAGCGCTCAGACGGGGTGAGACAGGTGCACAGAACCAGAGACAGATCCCTGACCCAGCTGTCTATCCCACATGCATCCTCAGTGAGAGACATCCTGCAGCCCCCAGCAGGACCACACCCACCGCCCACCTGAAGGGTCCTTTGCATTATCACCTGCTGTGCCGCCTGTCTCCCTGCGGGCTCCATTCACACATCTTCACATTTCAAGAGGCCAAGTTTTGAAAGAGAACAGCTGCTTTTTATTTTTTAACATTCACAGAGTGTTTGGATCTATGAGAGAAAGAAAAAGGGAGAGAGACAGAGCAAGAGAAAAAAAATATTCACACATGGTTAAAAAAAATTTAAAAACCAAGCATGATATTTAAAAGATGAAATGTCCCCTATCTTTCCCCATCACCTAGTCTTGGTTCCCCTGACAATATACAAATATCACTGTTTTGCAATTTGACTCCTGATTCTACAGATGAAATATTTAGCTCACAACTATCTTTTACCTCTCTTATCTTCCAGAATTTTCTTAGTTATAACAATAGTTTTTGTTGGATTAATTCAATGCATTTGACTCTAAAAATAAACAGAAACCTCTATCTCTTGTTTCAACAACTATAGACAGTGTTTGTCAGTTTTCTACTATGTAAGGTGAAGGAAATGTTTCTCCGACGCTACTCTCCCTGCTCCATCTTCCAGGCTCCCTGTTTCGTCAGCACCATCGTTACTTTTAATTTATCAGGCCTTATAATATTACTATGTTTATTAATTATCTATTTCTAGATAATTATGTATCTATAATTAACCCTGTATCAACAACTTAATTACCTATAGGTTCATTTTAAAAAACTAAAGTCAATGGAGTTGATATTATAATTATACAAATATTATCTTCGGTAAAGAAGGGTGATTCAATACATAGAGAAGGAAACATAATTCCATGTTATTAGAAGCTTCCTCCCCCTGAGGTGGTGCTACCTCTGGCAGGCCTGCATCCTTGGGTCCCCCTTGCCGTCCTGCACACCAGGTTCATGGTCACCCCATGTCTGTCTGTGAGGCCATGCCTGTCTTCTGAAAGGAAGCAAGGAAGCTTATAACATGGGTCAAATCTGATACGTCAAATGATTAATACTCCACAGCAACCAACTGCAATGGGCGTGTTCCCTGTGGATTTCTGAAATTGTAACCGAGCAGGACCCCATGAGACTTTCCCAAAATAGACTCCCACCCATGTCCTCCGCCTGCCTTTTGTCTGTAGAAAAACTTTACTCAAAGAGTAAATTTAATCGGAGAAGTGACAAAATGCAGAAAGAAAGGAAAACAGTCAAACAAGACAAAATAATAATACTTTAGCCACTAAACAACATCAAGGACCTTTAGTTCCTCCCCAAGGACTATAGATAATATACTGCGCCATCTCCTTTGAGCTGTTTTGCAGATACTGAAACCCCCATTAGGTGGGAGGAGTGAACTGTATGCTGCCCACAAGCATGTAGACCCCAGACCGTTTGGAACCAGAAGGTGGATGATGCTGACTCCCCATTACCTCATCACCAACCAATCAGAAGTGTCCACGAGCTGATCACCCTCCGCTCCTTGACTGTTCACTACCCTCTCCAGAATGCGACACACTTTTTTTTTTTTTTTTTTTTTTTGCGGTATGCAGGCCTCTCACTGCTGTGGCCTCTCCCGTTGCAGAGCACAGGCTCCGGACACGCAGGCTCAGTGACCATGGCTCACGGGCCCAGCTGCTCCGCGGCATGTGGGATCTTCCCGGACCGGGGCACGAACCCGTGTCCCCTGCATCGGCAGGCGGACTCCCAACCACTGCGCCACCAGGGAAGCCCCTGATTTAACATTTTTATCAGACATGGCTTTGCATTACTTCAAATCCTCTTGGCCCTATGTTCTACCCCAACTACTGGGAGAGCAGTAGCACATCAGCTTTAACCATCTTTGCATAGCTACAACCTGACAGTACCTAACCCGGCCATGGACACTTCCTCTTGCTCCCTGCTTGATGATTTGACACCTCAACACGAAACTGCTTTGTTCTCAAAGTCATTCTTTAATCTCTTCCTTTCTTCCCCGTTTTCCAGTCCCACTGCAAAGCTGTGTTCCTGACATTTATTTCCCTCATACACCTGAATTAGATCCAGTTTCCTGGAGCCCGTGCTTTGATTTTAGTAGATCCCTTTTAAGTTTGCTGGAGTTCATCCTTACGTAGCTGTGTGTCTGTATGTATTTCTCTTAATGTACAGGAGATAAATGTTTTTAACGCCTTCCGTGTAGGAAAATGTCTTCATTTTCCCATAAGCTTCATGATCATTTGGCTGGGTATAGAATTCTGGTTTCAGAATTATTTGAAATGGAAGTTTTGACTGAGACCCAAAGAAAACAGATACCACATTCCAAACGGAGGGGCAAGACCACAGTATTTTTTTCCTGTGGCTACTGTAACACATCTCCACAAACTAGCAGCTTTGAAAAGCACAGATTTATTTATTTATTTATTTATTTTTGTGGTACGCGGGCCTCTCACTGTTGTGGCCTCTCCCCTTGTGGAGCACAGGCTCCGGACGCGCAGGCTCAGCGGCCATGGCTCACGGGCCCAGCTCCTCCGCAGCATGTGGGATCTTCCCGGACCGGGGCACGAAACCGCGTCCCCCGCATCGGCAGGCGGACTCTCAACCACTGCGCCACCAGGGAAGCCCAGATTTATTATCTTAAAGTCCTGGGGAGTCAGAATTACCCCAACTCCATTCATTAGATAGTTCATCCTTCCTTCACTGACCTTCAGTACCGGCTCTGTCAACGTCACGTTCCCACACACGGGCAAGACTTTTTGGAACCTCTTTGTTCTGCTCCCTGAGCTCTGCTTGTCCATCTCTGAGTCAACACAAAGCTGCCTTAGTAGCCCTTGCTGTGTGACATGCTTGGGAATCCAGAGAGCAAGCTCCGCCCCACACCCCACTACCCCCACCCCAATCTGGTTTTCCTCCAAGGAATTCTTGAGTGTTCTTGGTCTATTATTCTTCTGTGTAGATTTTAGAATAATCTCATTGAGTTTAACTTTAAAATCCTATTGGCGTTTTAAATTATTTTGATCTAAAAAATGAAAATTATATTTAATCTATGGATCAGTTTGGGGAGAATTCATATCTTTATGATATTGAGTCTTTCTATCCATGAACATGATATACCTCTAGGTTTTCCAAAATGTCACTCAGTAAATGTTACCATTTTCTCCACAAAAATCATGCATATCTTTTTTTAGATTTATTTCTAGGTTGCTGGTTTACTTTTGTTTGCTTTTATAGCTATCCTAAATGGTATTCTGTTTTAAGTGACGTTTTATAGCTGTCTGATGTATGGTCTAAGGAAATACAGTTTTTTAATTTAAAAAATAATCCACAAGTTTAAGGTCAATTAATCTACGACAAAGGAGGCAAGAATATCCAGTGGAGAAAAGACAGTCTCTTCAATAAGTGGTGTTGGGAAAACTGGACAGCTACATGTGAAAGAATGAACTTAGAACATTCTCTAACACCATACAGAAAAATTAACTCAAAATAGAGTAAAGACCTAAATGTAAACTAGATACTCTAAAACTCCTAGAGGAAAACATAGGCAGAACACTCTTCAACATAAATCGAAACAATATTTTTTTGGATCTGTCTCCTAAAGTAAAGGAAATAAAAGCAAAAATAATCAATAAACAAATGGGACCTAATCAAACTTAAAAGCTTTTGCACAGCAAAGGAAACCATAGACAAAATGAAAAGACAACCTGCTGAATAGGAGAAAATGTTTGGAAATGACATGACTGACAAGAGATTAATATCCAAAACATATAAACAGCTCATACAACTCAACATCAAAAAAACCAAACAACCCAATTTAAAACTGGGCAGAAGAACTGAATAGACATTTTTCCAAAGAGGAAATGCAGATGGCCAACAGGCACAGAAAAGATGCTCAGCATTGCTAATGGCCAGGGAAATGCAAATCAAAACCACAATGACACATCACCTCACACCTGTCAAAATGATTATCATCAAAACGAGCACAAATAACAAATGCTAGCAAGGTTGTGGAGAAAAGGGAACCCTTGTGCACTATTGGTGGAAGTGTAAATTGGTGTATCCACTGTGGAAAACAGTATGGAGTTTTCTCAAAAAACCAAAAATAGAACTACCATATGACCCAGCAGTTTCACTCCTGGGTATATATCTGAAAAAAAAAAAAAAACCTAAAAAACTAATTCAAAAAAATACATGCACCCCAATGTTCATAAGAGCCTTATTTACAATTGCCAAGATATGGAAGCAACCTAAGTGTCCTTCAACAGATGAATGGATAAATAGATAGATAGATAAATAGATAGATGGATACATAGAGGATAGATAGATAGATATACACGCATACACACACACACACACACACACACACACACACACAGAATGGAATACTACTTAGCCATAAAAAAATGAGATTTTACCATTTGAAGCAACATGGATGGACTTAGAAGGCATTATGCTAGGTGAAATAAGCCAGACAGAGAAAGACAAATGCTATATGATATCACTTATATGTGGAATCTTAAAAATACAACAAACTAGTGAATATAACAAAAAAGAAGCAGATTCACAGACATAGAGAACAATCTAGTGATAACCAGTGGGGGGAAGGGAGAGGCGCAAGCTATGGGTGTGAGATAGGCTACAAGGATGTATTGTACCATATGGGGAATGTGGCCAATATTTTGTAATAACTGTAAACTGAAAGTGACTTTTTATAATTATATGAAAATTAAAAAAATTTTAATAAGTATATTTTCCAAATAAAGGCTATAAATAAAAACCTGGGGCTTTCCTGGTGGCACAGTGGTTGGGAATCTGCCTGCCAGTGCAGAGGCCCTGGCCTGGGAGGATCCCACATGCCGCGGAGCAACTGGGCCTGTGCGCCACAACTGCTGAGCCTGCACTCTGGAGCTCGCGGCCCATGACTGCTGGGCCCGCGTGCTGCAGCTACTGAGGCCCGTACCCGTGCTCAGCGATAGGAGAGGCCGTTGCAGTGAGAGGCCTGCGCACCGCAGTGAGGAGTAGCCCCCGCTCACCGCGGCTGGAGAGAGCCCGCACACAGGAGCAAAGGCCCAAAGCAGCCCAAAATAAAAATAAATAAAATAAATAAATTTATTTAAAAAAATTATAAGTGGATGTTAAATTTTATCAAATGCTTTTAATGCACCTGTTGAGATCACTGTATTCTTTTACTCTGTTAATGTGCTGAATTACATTAATAGAATTTCTCTGGGGGCAGAAGAAATGAAGGTTTTTAAAAATTAAAGTGTATCTTGTAATCAAAACCCTTTGCTTAAACTCAGTGTGAAGATCAGTTGTTGCCAGAGACTAGGGGGACCGGGGAATAGGGAGTGACAGTCAGTGGGGACAGGGTTCCTTTCAGTAGTAATGAAAATGTCTAGAAGTGGTGCTGGTTGCTCATTTTCATAAACATGCTAAAAACTTTTGAATTGTACACTTCAGTGGATATAGTTTACAATATGCCGATTATACCTCATTTAAAAAAAATCTGAAATCTCTCTCGTTAGATTTCAATCCTTGTGCTGCTGAGGTTGGCGTATCCCAGAATAGAGTCTATTGGTGAGTCCTCACATAAGCCACACTTTCTTCTGGAGTTTTGTCCCAGAGGAAAAGGGAAAGAATGGTCTTGGTCTGGATTCCCCAGAAGTTCAGCCATCTCCTTTCTGTTCTTCTTCATGGCCTCTGGTTCTTATTTTATGGAAACAGTATTTTTATTAAATCACACTGAGATGCCAAATATTTTTTTGAAGTTATCTTTGGTTCACTTCTGTTTCCTCTAGTATTTGTTCCTGTTGGTGCCCTTCTCTTATACTGTTTGTTTTCTTTAAATACCTAGTGATATTTACTTGTCTACCTATATTTATAAATGGAGGACTTGGTTGAATTATGGAAATCACTATTCTGAATTGCTTCCTCTTCTGTGTGGCTGTCTTCCCTGGGTGCCTGGGCACTAGATATATGAGATCTGGGTCAAAGCACATGTATGGCAGACTTTATTTTGAGATTCAAGGGTGAGAAGCAGACAAACGTGGCCGTGCCCACTCTCATACCCAGGCTAGGACGCTTTTATTCTGGTGTGCAGAGCTCAGGCTACAAGACCCAGCCCTGCCCTGGTCGATAGTCCAGCTTTTTAGTAAGTGTTTCTCTTCTTTTAATCCCAGCTGGCATACTGTCTGTATGTCTGTACGTGCCCCGCGTTTAACCCTCTATCCCCAGCCAGGCTCGGAGGGCAAGAACGGCTGCCATTTCCACTGCAGCCCTTTCCTGGGCTATTCCGAGAGCAACTTTCTCCACTCTGCTTTACCCAGTGCTGTCTGCTATCCATTTTCTTGAAACCCATAAAAATCTCTTGCCTTCTGGTAGCTTTTCTGCGCACACTCTCCCCTTTGTTGTTAACTTTACATTTCTTTAATATTATTCCAGTGGTGATTTCGGAGGCAGGAGAGATGAATATATATGCTAGGTTTACCGTTTTGAATCAGAACCCAACCATACTGTTAACGTCTAGTAAGTCATCCAAGGAGCCCATTGGAAATAGCATCATGGGTCTCCCTTCTTTCATGCTGCATCCCTCTTTCCTCTCTTCTCTCCCTCTGGGTAGCACCTGCCCCACGAGGCTCTCAGTCAGCGAAGGCAGGAACCACGCTCTCTTTTCCCAGTGCCAAGCACAGGGCATGGCCTCCAGCAGCTATTGTGCAAAAGGCAGGGGTGGCTTTCTGTAAAGGAATATTTGTTGAATGACTGAACAAATGGGTTAATATTAACCTTATAGTCAGATGTTAAGAATGCATCTGTAAATGTATTGGACAAAAGACTTGCTTTTTCTTCCTCATTTGAAAATCAAGGAGGGAATATTTTTAACTATGAGAAATTAGGGTTTTTTCTTATCTCAGTCCCACAGCGCAGTCTGCACAAGCTCCAGCCAGCCCGGCTGAGAAATGATTGACAGATCCTTCCGGAAGCTGTGCTATAGCCCAGGCATGAGTAATGCCAGGGAGACTCCACCCCATTCCAGTACTGAAAGCTGTTTTTCAGGCCAAGAAAAAAATCTTTCAAATATCAAACATTTTCTGACCAGACTTATGAAATAAAGGCAGTGACTCTAGGGAAGTAATAAGAAACTTTGACAATTGCACTAGAAAATTCCTAGGGCTTAAGCCGGCCAAATTTATGCATACACATCTCTCGTCATTGGGCAGAGTTAGTGCTCGCTTCGGCAGCACATATACTAGAATTGGAGCTGCCGGGAGATCTGGAACCCGTTTCCTGCAGGGCTTTCCCTGCAGGACATGGATCCACCGTCTCATGCAGCCTCACCTGCCTCTGTCCACACCTGACAGAAAACACGAGCGAGAGCAGATGGCACACCTCTCTCACCTGAGCTGACACACCAGGTCTGCTCTACCACCCACCTGCCAGGTCCCACTTGGACCTGACACCCAACAGCCTAGATCTTTGGAGAAGATCCCAGTTTCCAGTTCTGTGTGACCCACAGTCCTATAAGGAGGCTCACTGAAGGGTCATTGTTTGGGATTTGAGTTTGGTCATCTCTCCTTCCAGCCTGTCTACCTTTCTGTACTCTCAGCCCTGACCTGACATGTTATGGGAAGTTCCACCTTCCTGCTGCCCACATCTCAGGATGGCTTAACTTTGGGTGTTTGTGACCTACCTACACGGGCTGAAAGAACTCAGCTTAACTGGCAGTAGATCTCTACAACGTGGGCTCTGACATCCAAGCCCTCATCCTGTCCGTGACCCAGAAAGACAGCTTTGAAAAGTGGGGCTTTTAGATACCTATCCCCCCAAATGAGACAAGCCTTGCACCCAGCACCTACTCCTTTAGGTAATAACAGTTTTGGTCCGTGCTCATGGTTGCTGACCTCTGTTTTTGGGGGCCTCAGGCTACATCTGCTGGTGATAAGGGCAGTCGATAAATATTAACTAAACTTCGTTCAAAATATAGGTGTCTCCCACCCAGAGCCAAGAGCCTTGTTTCTAAATAAAATTCTCCAAAAAAAAGGAAACAGGGTTCCTTGGAGAAATCACTGATTCTAGAGGTGAAGCAGGGGAAAACGCAAGATAAGCCTGAAGTATCCTATAGTATCAGAAAGTAATGCAGTGTTCAAAAATGAAAAACAACAAAAAAAGAATGGGGCATGTCCAAGGAACACAGAGGCCATTTTAAAACGCCCAAAGCTGGAACCATTTGAGCAACAAAATTTATAACGTAGTCCTGGATTACAATCCAAAGTGTAAAATAAATAGGCATGGTGCTTCCCTGGTGGCGCAGTGGTTGAGGGTCCGCCTGCCAATGCAGGGGACGCGGGTTCGTGCCCCGGTCCGGGAAGATCCCACATGCCGCGGAGCGGCTGGGTCCGTGAGCCATGGCCGCTGAGCCTGCGCATCCGGAGCCTGTGCTCCTCAACGGGAGAGGCCACAGCGGTGAGAGCCCCGTGTACCGCAAAAAAAAACCAAAAAAATAAAATAAATAGGCATGGGTCCATACTGGTATTAAAAAAAACACATGAGTTAGTAAATAAATGGGAGAAGAGACAAATCTCCCATATGGAAGAATTCCAAGTAATATAAGTACAAACTACCCATCTAAGAGGCGGAACTTACCCTCCTCCCCTTGAGAGCCTCTGGACTTAGTGACCCCCCTTAAAGAACAGATCAAGGGAAGGAAAATGGTACCTTTACAGTGGAGAAACCTGGCAGACACCATCTCAACCACGTGATGAAGGCTAATAGCACCAGTGACGTCACGTGCATCTCATGCAGCCCCAGATGTGCTGTGAGGAGAAAGGCACTTCACCTCTGTCGTATTCTTTCCCAAATAACAAAACCCCAGTCTAATCACGAGGAAAACGCTACACAAACCTAGATTGGGGGAACGTGTTACAGAATACCTCGCCAGTTACTCAAGGTGATCAAGGTCCTAGAAAAGAAGGAAAGCGTGGAAAACGGTATGGCGGTTCCTCAAAAAGTTAAACGTAGAATTATCATAAGATCCAGCAATCGCATTGCTAGGTATAACCCCAAAAGAATTGAGGGCAGGGACTCAAATGGGTGCCTGTGCACCCATGGTCACAGTAGCATTATTCACAATAGCCCAGGTGTCCATCAACAGATGAATGGATAAACAAAATGTGCTATATGCATACAACGGAATACTGTTCGGCTCTAAAAATTCCTTTTGATGGGTGATACAATGTAAATGAACCTTAAAAACATGATAAGCGAAATAAGCCAGGCACAGAAAGAGAACTGTTCTATGATTCCACTTACATGAGGTGCCTAGAGACAGATTCACCGAGACAGAAAGTGGAATAGAGGTTATAGGGTGGGGGGAAGAGAACTGGGGTTATTGTTTAATGGGTACAGGGTTTCTATTCAGGATGATTAAAAAACAAAGTTCAGGAAATAGACAACAGTGATGTTTGCACAACATTGTGAATGTATTAATGGCAGTGAATGGTGTGCTCAAAATAGTTGAAACGATAAATTTTATGCTATATATATTTTACTAACGTTCAAAAAAGAAAAAAGAAAGGAAAGCGAGGAGGGGGGCAGTGAGAAGGAAAGACTGAGAAATTGTCACAGAGCAGAAAAGACAGGGACAGAGTGACAACAAACTGCAACATGTGTCCGGGATTGGATCCTGGAACAGAAAGAGAACTTCAATAGAAAAATTGGTGCAGTCCAATAAAGGCAGGGGTTCATTAACCGTAATGTACCAATGTCAGTTTCTTAGCTGTGACACAGGAGCCATGGTCGTGTAAGGTATTCATAGGGGAACCAGAGAGGGGTACACAGAAACTCTCTGTGCTGTATCTTGACAACTCTTCTATAAATCCCCAAATTATTCCAAAACAAATTTATGTAAAAAAAAAATTAAAAACAGGTGTCTGTAAATCCTCAGCCCTGCACAAATGAACACACCTCCCAAGGAAAATCTCCAGGATGGAAACCCCAGTATCGTTCCTGCTTCCAATGACAAGGGACTGGGGAAACCTGACACTCTTTCTTAGCCTCCATTAAATCCCTGGAGCACGGCGAGCAGCTGGGCCTGACCTGGTTACCTGCTCAAGCAGGAAACACAGCAGCCCAGAAACTGCGAGACCAGCTGTGACGTTAACAGCGCCACTGCAGGCGGACCAGCAGCCATCTCGTCCCTCTCCTGATGGATAAACTTGGAACAATTTCCGGATTGTTTGCAGATAATATGTAAAAACAGTGAGAGTACAGAAGGGGGTCAAGAGATGATGGGATTACCTCCCTGCTCACCAAAGCTTAAAATGAAAGGCCTGCAGGAAACGGGCATTTTAGGAGAGCCTGCAAGGAGGTGACAGAGACAGACCGCTACCGTGGAGACTCAGCAGCGGGACATGGATGTCTGCAAGCACGTGTACACGGGTAGTTAAAAGTTACCTCACCCAGAGTACGTGCTGTATAGTCTCACGCTCAGTGCCCCCAGACCTTGTGAGCTGGGGGCATCACCCACTTTCTGAAGAGGAGACCCAGCTTGAATGGGCAGGTGGGGTGTGTGCTGAGCCAGTGGCTTCACAGTCGGGCCCTGGGGGAAGGCCTGCTGGCCCCCCAAGCCCACAGTGCTAATTGAGATGCTAGGTTGTGAGAACCCCCTCCATGCCACCTGTGGGGAAGGGGGCTGGAGGAGAGGGGAGTCCAGCAGTTTGGAAGGAGAATGGGCTTTATTATCCACAGCCAATTGATGGGGAGATGGGGGGGGATCCTTACCAAAAACAGGAAGAGGCGCCAGGGCCAGAGGACTGAGCCCAACCCAAGAGCCTGGGTCAGCACTGAGGGCAGACCCCAGAGAGGCCAGACGCAGGATGGAGGTCAAGATGGCCAAGACAGACACTTGTCTGCTGGGCCCTCCAACACCACTGGGCTCACAGGAAAGGCCTGATCCGCAAGACAGAGGAGATGTGAGAGCCATTGCTATGGACCAAGATGTGTCCCCCCCGAAATTCGTGTGTCGCAGCTCTAACTCCCAAAGTGATTGTATTTGGAGATTGGGCTTTTAGGAGGTAATTAAGGTGAAATGAGGTCATAAGGGTGGAGTCCTAATCCAAAAGGATTGATGGCTTTATAAGAGGAAGGGAGAGAGATTTCCCTCTCTCTCCCTCTTCCACTCCCTCTCTCTCTTTCTGCCACTGTGCACGCACCAAAGAAAGGCCAGGTGAAGATACAGGGAGAAGGTCGCCATCTGCAAGCCAGGTAGAACGTGCTCACCAAAACCAGAATCCACCAGCACCTTGATCTTCAACTTCAGCCTCCAGAACTGTGAGAAATAAAGGTCTGTTGTGTAAGCCACCCACCCAGTCTGTGGTATTTTGTTATGGCAGCCTGATCCGACTAAGACAGTGATATAGAGGGGGTGCTGCACAGACTCACACCCGCGAGCCCCCGCTGCCGACCCGGCAACCAGGGAAAGCTCCCTGGAGGAGGAGAGCCTTAGCTGAGAGGTGGGGGTCAGGAAGGACTGGAGGGAAGAGCTCCCCAGGAATATGGTGATTGAAAAGGCAAAGGCACCTTCTCAAAATACGTTCTGGGAAGACCTTGTGCTCTTTTCTGTGGTTAAAATTCCACGTCATGTCAAGAAGATTTATATTTCCATCTTAAAAAAAGAACCATCCCAAGCATTTTTAAAACCTGTTAAAAATAGAAAACGAGAAGAAACAAGTGGCCAGAGAAGTAAAAATGTGAAACCAGTGTGTGTCCTGCTTTAGAACAGAGGGAGGGTTGGAGGCAAGTTCTGGGGACTCTCCTTCATCTTGCCCCAAACCCACACACCCAAGGTACAGTGCTCATATCTGTCTACAAAGAACACCCACCTTGAGCTCGGGGACTGGCCAGAAAGCCCTCCTCTTGTATTTAGAACACACGTATTGCTGGTGGAACCAGCTGTGAAAGGAGGAGGGTCTGAAGACAAGACCTGTGTTTTCTACATTTTGTCTTGAAGTAGTTCTCCAGCCTGCCTTTGCAGAGAGGGGTAGAGTCTGTTTTTGTCCCGAGTTAGGAGACATCCAAAGTGCAACCCAGTACGCATAATCGAAGAGGCCAGGATCTGAGCAAAATCCCAGATAGAGAGGCGGGACCCCAAGCAAAGGAAGCCTGAGGCTGGTTCCTCAAGGGTGTCCAGGAGGCAGGAAGACCCAGAGAGGGGCAGCTGCCTGGCCGTCAAGAATGATACAGTCATAGATTACCCCAAAAAGTAGCGTGGCCCTGCGGTTGATGGGGGGAGCCTGCAGGGGGAGGGGGCAATTACCGGGCAGGCGTGGCCTGAGCGAGCGTGGACGAGCAGAGTGACGCAGAACTATGGGCTCTGACACTTGGGAGGGACGCAGGACACGGCAGCGGCTGCAGGAGCAGTGGACAGCAGGCGTCCATGTGGACACATGGTGCTTTGACCTGACGTAAGCCCCTCGGTACCTAGATGCTACCCAAGGAGAAAGAGGAGACCCCTGTTGACCAAAATTAAGTTTCTACCACCTTAGGAGAATGGCAACTCTAAATAAAAATCATGGATAACAGAATAAGAAGGAAGTCTTTATTTCTTGTATACCATTTTCTGCTATGCTTCACTTCATGCAACAGATTTTTATTCTAAGGTCCTACTCTTTTCACTGTACACTTTGAAAGGAGGAAGGTGACATAGATCCTCACTCATGGGTACAGAATTGAGAGTTGGAGCTAAGGAGAGGAATTGTTTCTAGAATAAAAGAGGGGTGCACGTTGGGTGGGAGGTCCACTGATGCTTTCTGGTCCCCTCCTACATGCCACCCAAGTGCCAAGGGCTCTGCAGGAAGTCTGGACTCAACCTCGCCGCCCCCTGGAGCCCCCGTGGGACTTCTGTGTCCCCATCGCCCATTAGACCTTTGAGGATGGAGGCTGTCCTTGCTCATCTCTTTGTGTTTTGGGGAAAATGCAGGAATGTAACAAAACAGCAGAAAACAGCATCCCAATTGCTTAAAAGGAGAAAAGAAAAATGAAGCCAGTGTTTCTTGAATACCACGTGCCGTAGTTACACTGCCATGGGTATTTAAGCGTATTAATTCTTTATAAATTATTTATTTGGGGCTGCATTGGGTCTTCGCTGTTGCACGTGGGTTTTCTCTAGTTGCAACGAGCGGGGGCTACTCTTTGCTGCAGTGTACGGGCTTCTCATTGCAGTGGCTTCTCTTGTTGCGGAGCACGGGCTCTAGGCGCGTGGGCTTCAGTAATTGTGGCTTGTGGGCTCAGTAGTTGTGGCTCGCGGGCTGAGTTGCTCCACAGCATGTGGGATCTTCCTGGACCAGGGCTGGAACCCGTGTCCCCTGCATTGGCAGGTGGATTCCCAACCACTACACCACCAGGGAAGTCCCCAAATATCTTAATTCTTCAAATACACACCACACCCTAAGGTAGATACATTATTTGCATATCGTAGATGAGGAAACACACCCAGGGAGGTTAAGTAATTTTCCCAAAGTCACTCAGCTAGTAAAATGGCAGAGAAGTGATTTGAACCCAGCTCTGTCTTACTCTAAAACTTATATTCCTTCAATTAAATCGTCTGCCTGTGACAGCTGTGAATGAATGCTTGCAGGACTGAAGAATCACCGATTTCCCTTTTGGAAAATCACACACCCTTTTACAGCCTTTACCCACAAAATGCATACGTACTGAACATCTTCCTGTGTGAGGAGCCAGGGCTGCAGGTGCTGCAGGAGCCGCTGACCTCCACACCCTCCATCCAGTCAGTCTGGGGGAGGAGCCCTGACTCAATCAACGAATCTTAGAGTTTAACAGGAAAACCATCCAATAGGATCGAGTTAAATTAGCATAAAAGCGAATTAGCAATTACCAAGCTGTCAAGTCACAGCAGAAGCCCAGGAATTTTGACAACTATCAAGACATCATTTAAAAATATTTAATTCCACTTACATCATTCCAGCTGGGAGATCAGACTGCTTCTGCTTGGTTAGAGGTGTTCTTTGGGGGAAAGCATTAAAAGTGCCAAGGGGCTTCCCTGGTGGCGCAGTGGTTGAGAGTCCGCCTGCAGATTCAGGGGACACGGGTTCGTGCCCCGGTCCGGGAAGATCCCACATGCCGTGGAGCGGCTGGGCCAATGAGTCATGGCCGCTGAGCCTGCGCGTCTGGAGCCTGTGCTCCGCAACGGGAGAGGCCACAGCAGTGAGAGGTCCGCGTACCGCAAAAAAAAAAAAAAAAAAAAAAAAAAGTGCCAATGGGTATTTTTTCCCACATAATGGGCAGACCCATGGAGAGGTGTGTAGACGTGGGGCAGTAGATTCTTGTGCAAGTGGATTTTGTAATGTTTGCTGAGTTACCTGGAGAAGCAGTATTGGTCCTTAATGTGTGCGTTTGAGGTTTTTCAGTGTGCGTTTGAGATTTAGATGGAATAACAAAGCATCTTTATCTGGCTATCCAAAAACAAGATGAACTTTAATTAAATAAGATTTTAAAATCCATCACACCTAAACTTTTCAGATAATTAGCAACTTTTACTGTTTGTAGTGTTTAATGCCATAACATCTTAGGATCTTCCCTTTTCACACTGAAATGTCTGAAAAAGGACTCCATGGACAGGCAGTAACATGCAGTAACAGGCCCTGGTGCTCTGAGGGCGTGTGTGTGTGTGTGTGTGTGTGTGTGTGTGTGTGTGTGTGTGTGTCCATGTCTTTATTCCTCAATGCCCAGCTCTCACTGGGTGTCAAGGAGACTCTGCTCATGGTATCGGAGAACCACAGGCTCAACAGCTGGAAGACCTGAGTTCAAACCATCACCCTGCCACCCACTAGCTAGATGTGCAAGAAATACCTCCAATTTCCTCTTTTATAAACTGGAGAAGCTAAGACCTATTTTGTAGGGTCGTTACAAGCACCCAGCCACATAACATACTTCAAACTGCTTTGCAAATTGTAAAATGCTTAAGAGATGTAGAATTGCTAGCATTATTGAACTAATACTTTGTGAGGTGCACATACTGGTAAAGGCTCATCTTCTGCTCTTTGTCACTGTGGGAGATAGAACAAGCCTCGGAGACATTGAGGTTTCGTTCCCG
Organism: Lagenorhynchus albirostris; assembly: GCF_949774975.1. Lineage (NCBI taxonomy): Eukaryota > Metazoa > Chordata > Mammalia > Artiodactyla > Delphinidae > Lagenorhynchus > Lagenorhynchus albirostris. The sequence goes on along the minus strand of NC_083107.1, from coordinate 81,531,701 downwards.
ACCAGCACAACAAAGCAAATATTGCAATAAAAGGAGTCACACGAATTTTTTGGTTTCCCAGTGCATAGAAAATTTATGTTTACACTATACTGTAGTTTATTAAGTGTACGATAGCATTATGTCTGAAATAACAATGTACATCCAGTAATTAGAAACTACTTTATTGCTAAGAAAATTCTACCCAACACCTGAGCCTTCAGCAAGTCATAATCTTTTTGCTGATGGAGGGTTTGAAATATTTCAAAAATTACCAAAATGTGACAGAGAGGCAGGAAGTGAGCAAGTGCTTTCGGGAAAATGGCTCCCATAGACTTGCTCGATGCACGGTCGCCACAAACCTTCAATTTGCAAAAAGCTCAGTATCTTCAAAGTGCAATAAAATGAGGTCTGCCTGTATAGTGTGGTGGTTAAGAGCACAGGCTTGGAAAAAAGCAGACCTGACCCGCATTCTCGATCCACCTCTGCCCTAAGAGGACCCTGAGACCTTGTGCGAACGGCTTCGTCTTTTCGAGTGTTGATTTCCTTATCTGTGAATGGGAATAAGAGAAAATCACAGGGTTGTAAGAATGAAATTAAGGGAGACAATGAAGCAAAATACATTAAAGTGCATGGAATATGTCATTCACTGTAACTTTTATTTTTAAAATTTTAAATGGAGTCTGCAAACCAAAAGTTGACCTTTCCTGGGTGGAATGGGTAGAGGAGGTATCCATCTGGGGAGAAGAAGTCAAGTAGGGATACAGATTAACTACAGGGCTCAGTCCTAGAGGGTTTACCAAGGCAGCGTGAATATAGTAGAACATGAGCTTGCCAAATGAATGGATGAAGATGAATTATATACCTAAAAGCCCACCTGGACAGGATGCAAAGCTTTTAGGAGAAGAATTTTTATTTTAATTTTTCACATTTATTTTTATTGAAGTATAGTTGATTTACAATGTTAATTTCTACTATACAGCAAAGTGATTCACTTATACGTATTTCTATTCTTTTTCATATTCCTTTCATTATGGTTTATTACAGGATATAGGATATAGTTCCCTGTGCTATAAGAATCGTTAAAATTGAAATCTGTAGAAACACTTTCACAATCAAAAGCACATTTAAAGCAAGGCTCTGACCCCTGCTGGATGAGCCGTAAACACTTTTGTCCCCATGTTAACCTCACCTCCTGCTCTGAACCGTGTATAGACGTCGTCGAAGGTGCTGGTGGTTTTGTTTTCCCAAAAGTCAGGGTCCGATCACCTGAAGTTTGCTCTCAACAGCTGCTCTCCCGGGCGCTGGTTTCCTACGACCTGAGCTGAGCTATCCTCCTAGGTTTATCCATCCCATCCCTCCTGCCAGCTCTCTCATTGTGACTCACGCTGGTCTCAAGTGAAAGCATCTGGAGGCAGCGGAAAGAGGTCTGAGGCTTAGATTCTTAGCTGTACCCCTTTGCAGGTGTGGGACTTCAGACAAGTCACCTCTTGTCCTTCTACCTCCATTGCCTCATCTGTAAAATAGGTACTCATCCTTGGCAATATGAAAGGAAGAAAGAGCCGCACAGAGAAAGGTAGCCACATGGTCCTGGCTGAGAGAGGTAAGAAGAAATGGTGTCTCTAGTGTAACTTTGGCCAGGAAGTTTGTTGATCATCACCATTTAATTGAAATATGTCCTCATGTTCCCCCTAAAATCTAAAAAAGTTATCAATAACTGCTTTACCCAGGAAGCTCCAACAGCTTTCATCCAATCAAATAACATGAATGTCTCCTTTCACTCATCCTTTTCAAACAGGGAAGATTCCTGTGAACAATCACAGGAAGAAACTTTGTGACAGAGACGTTTTTGTGATTATTCTATCGAATACCTGTCTGTCTCCTCTTCAGGTTCCAGAACAATCTACCTGCGGAGAACAAAGCCAACCGGAATGCTTCTTCCCACACAGGGACTACACAGGCTCCGTCTCAAACCTGGACCACCCACAGTGGCCGGTGCTTTATTTAAGGTCAAAACACCGAGGAAAGATTGAAGAAATTTGCATTTAAAACATACAGATCCCTGATATTTTAGACCAGGATCTCTGCCCCGGACCATGAAAGAACATACAAGTCCTCAGACACACATCTGTACACGGCGTGGGTTCCCTCTACCCTCAAAAGTCCCTGTGGAAAGAGGTTCTGAGGAAGGCAAGCCTGTTCATGTCCTGTGCATTGACTAGGTTACGACAAAATCTCTTCAAAAATTTATTCATTCATAAAAAGTGTCGAGTACCTACGATGTGCGTATGTGCCAACAGCCCAGTGCAGAACACAGCGACAGGGTGCTGCCAGCAGAGAGGTGACGGTCCAGCCTGCCAGACCCAGACAGAAATCAAATAATCACACAAATGTTCTTATTGCAAACTATGACGGAGTCAGTGAAGGAAGGGACCAGGATTCGCATGAGGATGAAGATGAGGATGGCAAGGGAGGAGTCACGGCCACGAGCCCTGGGCCTTGCACATAGTACGTGCTCAATAAACACAACGGACTGAATGTTTGTGTCCCCCTCAAAAAAATTCATGTGTGGAAATCCTAACCCTGGTGTGATGCTGTTAGGAGGCGGGGCCTTTGGGAGTTTCCACCCTCATGAATGGGATTAGTGTCCTTATAAAAGGGAACCCAGAGAGCTCTCTCACCCTCTCTTTCCATCATGTGAGGCCAGGGTAAAAAGACAACCATCTATGAACCAGGAAGCAGGTCCTCACCAGACACCTAATCTGCCAGTACTTTGATCTTGGACCTCCCAGCCTCCAGAATTGTGTGAAAAAAGTGTTTGTTGTTTAAGCTCCAGTCTATGGCACTTTGTTATAGCAGCTCAAACTGACCAAGACAATAAATATTGAATGGATGGATGTCAGATCTGAGTCCTGAAACACAAGTGGGAGTTAACTGGGCTGGGGTATGTGGGGCAGGGAGATGAGTGGTCCGGGAAGAGGCAAAGGCTTATGCAAATGTCCTGAGGCAGAAGGGAGAATGACTATTTTGAGCTAAGGAAGAAAGCTCAGGTGGCTGGTAGGCAGAGAGCAAAGTGCAGACGATAGAGGAGATGAGGTGAGGAAGGCCTCAGGGCATCAAGCTCTTTTCTCATTTCCAGAACCAAGAAGTGACAGTGAACCCATTCAACTCCCCTCATTTTGATCAGTTCCACTAGCACATATTTAATTCTTACAGTACAGGCGCTAGATAGGAACAGAGATCAATCAATTTGGGCCTGCCCACAAGGGTTTTGCTGCCTTTATTCAAAATGCTCAGGAAGTAGGAAATTCCTGTGTAAAGGTACCAGGCAGAATATTTGCACAGATAAACGAGAAAGACTAATACTAATGATAGTTTTGAGCACCGCTCTATATACCCGCCATTATTTATACAGCACGTCTCAGCCCTCTTGAGTTTCTCAAGTCAGCATTACCTCAAACCCCCAGAAAGACACAGATTTAAAATCCAAGGGAAGGGACTTCCCTGGTGGCACAGTGATTAAGAATCCGCCTGCCAATGCAGGGGACACGGGTTCGATCCCTGGTCTGGGAAGATCCCACTTGCCGCGGTGTGCAACAACGACTAAGCCTGCGCTCTAGAGTCTGTGAGCCATAACTACTGAAGCCTGTGTGCCACAACTACTGAGCCTGTGCTCTAGAGCCCGCTAGCCTACTGAGCCTGCGTGCTGCAACTACTGAAGCCTGCGTGCCTAGAGCCTATGCTCCACAGCAAGAGAGGTCACTGCAATGAGAAGCCCATGAACCGCAACGAAGAGTAGTCCCCACTCGCTGCAACTAGAGAAAGCCCACGCACAGAAACAAAGACCCAATGCAGCCAAAAATTTAAAATTATTTTAAAAATAAAATAAAATCCAAGGGATGAATATCATTAGGACTTAATCCTGGTCCAAATATTCTAGGTCATGTGCCTCCATTAGCACGGCAACAAATAGAGGGGAAAAACCTGTCCCCTGCTCTAGAGGGGGCAGGTGATGCCGTCACACTCTCAGAAGACACAAGTGGGTAAAGGGTTCTAGAGTCACTGACTGTGAGAGCCAGAAGGGACCCCAGAGATGGTGTTATACAAACCTCTCTTTCTAGAAAGAGAAGACTGAGACCCAGAGAAGGCAAAACACCCTTCACAAGATCACTCATAGAGCTAGTGAAAAGCAGAATCTAGAATTTAGTCTTTGGACTTAAAGTCCAGTGCTCTTTTTATATGACCACTCTAGCTCCTGGTATGAAGAATATATGTATGTACATAAACATTATATTGGGTGAGATTATAAGCTATCTGAGCTGACCGCTCTTGCTTTTTTCGGTTGTCATTAGTTACAGAATTCCCCTCATCCTCTCGAAGGCAAAGACCTCCACCAGTCTCCAAAGATCCCACCAGAACTTTCACGTAAATCTTTTGAACTTACTACCTGCATAAAGATACAAGAAGAGAGATGTGGGGAGATTAGAAAAGCTCATTTCCTTCTCTGTTGGTGAGGATGCTGTCAGTTGCAGGCAGAAATAATGTATTATCTTACCTAATAAAGCTTTCCAAGGCAAGATGGGTCCAGGATTGTTTAATTCAGTGACTCCGTAACATCTTCAAAGACCCCAGTTCTTTGCACCTTCTCCTTTGTTGCCCTATCTCTGGGCTAGTTCTCCTCATGGTTGCAAGGTGGCTGCAGCTGTCTAGCCATCACATCCAAATCTAACAAGGGCTAGAAGAAGAGTTGTTTCTCAATCGCATACCTAAACCAGTCACAGAAAAGGAGCATGACCTTCCCTGAATCCCATGGGGTGAAGTGGATATCTAGACACGATCAGCCAAGATGAAGGAGAGATGGATTTTGAATCAGGAGCCAGCTGCCCACTTTCCCCTATTGGGTTCCAAGCACCTCTTTTTGCCTTCTTTACTATTTCATTTTTAGTCACTATAAGCAAGGAGTGTGAATGCTAACAGCACAGCCACTACAGAGGAATTCTCCTACACCAAGACAATAGGTGTGCCCTGCGGAGTTTATTATATTGGATTTAAATTCCATTTCATTTTGTTTGGTAGAAAAGTCATATTCACAACTCACATTCTCCTCCCCTCCGGTGGCCTCCTCTGTTCAGATTCATTCCACCCATAAGCACTCCTAAGAGCCTGTTGAATAACATAAATGAAAATGAGAACAAGAAAGAGTTCTGTGCTATTTGTTCTTAATATCCTGGGGCAGGACTTGGATTTACTTATTTGGAAAAACATTGTGGCTATGAAGCCTGTGAAAACTCCCAGTGCTATAAAATCTTCTAATAAACGCAGTTCTTGAGAACAAAATTCTTGCAGGAACTGTTTCTTTGTTACTCTGTAGCTTAAAAAGAACAAAACACTAACATAAAAATTAATGTGGTGTCTAAACTTTAAGCATCAGATGGTTTTAGTATCCATGCTCGGGCATAAGATGTTGCTTCACAGAATTTGCAAATACGGTGACAACTGCCCACGTTGTAAGAGCACTTTGTGTGTGCGTGAAAATACACATTACCCAGGGATGCTCTGACCTTTTCTCCTATTTCTCAGTGTTGCTTTTAATTCAGTGGTTTCCCCGTCCCCTTCGTGGTGATGTCCGCGAAGCGATCGCTCCCCCTCCCCTCAACGGCCCACCCCAGCACACATCTTGTTCACAAGAATCAGATGTGGTTTCTCTGAACATTGTATATTTTCTCACACCTCTGCTCCTTTGAAGGAGGTTTTCCCTCTGTCTAAAATACCCTCCCCATCAACATTCCCTCTTGGCTTGGATGGTCTTGACTCATCTTTGAAGCCCTCTTTCAAATCCTGCTTCTTACCTGCCAAGAACAGGTCCCTAATTCCCGCCCCGCCCCCGCCATCGACTGTGTGTAGAGGCACTTGGCGACCCCGCCACGTCCTGGATGACCCCTTATTGCACCTGAAGTCAGGTGAGCTTGGCCTGCGGATGCTGCCCTTGGCCCCATGTTTCAGAGGTGCCGCTCTGACCTTCACCGTGGCTCAGGCCAATGCTGTGCCCACCTGGAGGCCGTGCCTCCCCTCTCCCAGACCAGGTGCCAGGTGCCCAGGGTCTGCTGCAGGCCCACCTTCCCGAAGGGGGCCCTGGGGGTGCACACTGCCAGGCCCAGGGGAAGCTTAGTGGTGGCCCCTGGGAGGCTGTGACAGCTGGGGTCTCTCATTCACAGGCTCTGGTCTCTCCAGACGCGGGGAGAGGAGAGAAGGGCAGACATCAGAGGGAGGTGAGGCCTGGGGCCAGCAGTCATAGCACAGCCACTTTTTCTCATGAAACCCGTGAGAATTGCCCAAGAAATATAAAAGCAAACCTTGCCTTCCAGGCACAGGTGTCAAGGAAGGAGACTAGGGTATGTTGTATTGAGCAGTTGGTACTAGACCAGGGACTGTGGGCCTCCACTCAGGCTCCGGCTTAGGTGCAGGTCTGGGGACGGTCCAGTCGTGTGCGTGGTGTCTGGTGTCCCGCAGTGGAGTTAGTGTGGGTCCCCCTCCAGGCTTCAGGGCACTGGCCGGGGTAACCATTACCTCGTGGGGACCGTTAGAGTAGGGACACCAAGCGTCCCCAGGAAGGTTTTCTGGAGAACGTTTTCAGGTGTTGACAAGGTGTTACAAAGCGTGAGTTCCAACCTGTCTGGTGTTGAACATCAATTGTTCCTGTTTGAATTTTACTTCCTGGGAATACCGATGTTTCCGTTTTCGAGATTATATTCCTTTCTGAGGACATTTATCCTGCCATGATAAATTCCAAGGAGGCTTTTCTGACAATGCTGTGGCTAGGGGCTGAATATTGGCGTGGGGAATGTGCACAGTTGGAGACCTGTCTGGTGGTCACAGTTTTGTAACTTTAAACACTCTGGGCCCATGGATCTCAAACGCCAGTGCACGGAGAGACTGCACAGAAGCACAAGAATGAGTGCAGGGCAGGCTGAGGGACCTATGCTGGTCAGGATTTTGTGTGTTTTTGTTTTGGTTTGAGTTTCCAAGATGATTCCATGTTTTGGTTTGAGTTTCCAAGATGATTCCATGGGTCTTTTTGTGGACACCTTTGCCCTAAACTAGAAATGGACACAGGACCTTTATCACCTGCCAAGCACTGTACCATTTAATTGTACATGTAATTTTGTCTTCAAACTTCCCAGCAGTCCTATGAGACAGGATGCGTATTCTCCTCTTCAACAGATGAACAAACTAAGAAGAGAGGGTCGGGTGATTCACTCAAGTTCACAGAACAAGCTAATGGTGAATCCAGGCCTTGATAAAAAGACTTCTGGGGGCTTCCCTGGTGGCGCAGTGGTTGAGAGTCCGCCTGCCGATGCAGGGGACATGGGTTCGTGCCCCGGTCCGGGAAGATCCCACATGCCACGGAGCGGCTGGGCCCGTGAGCCATGGCCGCTGGGCCTGCGCGTCCGGAGCCTGTGCTCCGCAACAGGAGAGGCCACAAAAGTGAGAGGCCCGCATACCGCCAAAAAAAAAAAAAAAACACTTCTGGCTCCAAGCCCAGTGGCCTTCTACAAGAGCACAGCCTATGGCAGGCCTCAGGAATTATTTCAGCTCTCACAGTGTTACCAGGAAGGCTTATGGCTTAGCTTTCTCTTCAAAGAAAGGATAATTTGTCAGGATAATTCCAAGCGGCTGTGCATTTTCAACATTTAAGAGAAAGTCTGGCAATAGCGCTCAGAAATTCAGGTGGCCCCATCAGTGATGGAATCGGGGCTGGCAAAGAGAAACCATGGCATTTCTAAAGACGTGGGTTTCTGAAGCAATAATAGACCATTATTGGAGGAAAAAAAAGCCCTCATTCCATTAACAACACTGTTTAATGCAAGAGCATAAAAAAGCTTTCAAAGCTTCAAAAGCAAACACCTGACTTTTCTCTCTTTAAAAAGAAAAGTTCCCAAACAAAAGCTCTGCCCTTAGAATGGTCCCCAAATGATGTGGGGGGTTTTTCTGCCATTAAGTCCGCAGTCATAAACACATCGGCTTGTTTTCCACAGTTCCTTCAGGAAAACAAGTGAGCAAACACCGTCTGTTCAAAGACAACTGGAGAGTTGAAATCTGCTATAAGGGATTGCTATCATCCAATCTCAAGTCACCTCTTCTTTTCAGCAGAAGGAACTCAGGACTCACCCCACTTGTATCTCACATCCTGGGTTCCTCTCCTGGGCAGAAGCCTGAAGCCTCTCCTCCCACCCTGAGAGCCCCCTGTTCTGCAGTCTAAGCACAGAGCACCTCCATTCCTATTCTTCACAATTTTTCTTGGACCTCTTTTCTTCCTAGACGCCTGGATTTCCTGGTCACACTAATATTTCTGTGGACCACAGGGAAAGGCTACCATGACTAGGTTTTAGCTCTAAAGCAGAGGTCCCCAACATTTTTGGCATCAGGGACTGGTTTCGTGGGAGACAATTTTTCCACGGACCGGCGGGGGCATGGTTTCGGGATGATTCAAGCACATTACATTTATTGTGCACTTTATTTCTATTATTATTACATGGTAATATATAATGAGATAATTATACAGCTCACCATAATGCAGAACCAGTGGGAGCCCTGAGCTTGTTTTCCTGCAACTAGATGGTCCCATCTGGGGATGATGGGAGACAGTGACACCCGAAGCGTGTTGCTTTATGTCCAGTCTACTCCGTGATCTCGTTTTGGTTGCTGTCACTGCAGAAAACCCTGCTTCACAAAGATAGGATGTTGGAAACGGAAGCAGGCTTTTCAATGCTTCTGTGGCGATCTCAGGATATTGCGCCATGACTTTAATCCAGGACGTAAGGCGATTTGAAGTTGTCTCAAACATACTTATTCACAAATGGGTGGTGGATCCATTCCTTCCCAGTTCGGGGGTCTTTTGTGGCTGGGAAGTGATGCTCAAACTCCTTTGAAAGCTGAGATGGGTGATCGTGCACCAGCTGGGAGAAAGAAGGCCCTGGCTCAGTCCCTTTCAAAATCTCTGCTAATGTTTGAAACATGACAAAAATCCCAGTGTTCACTCGTGGCTCCCATAATTCCAGTTTGGCTTTGAATGCAGCCAATTTCTCTGCCGACTTGAATACAGTTGTCATTCTCCCCTGAAGTGACAGATTGAGTCCCTTCAGCAGGTTGAATATGTCACACCAGTGAGCAAGTTTTGTGACCATTCTGTGGCACTGAAATGTGCTGCCAGTGGTGACTGTTCTTTTCTTTTTTTATATATATAAATTTATTTTTTTTTATTTTTGGCTATGTTGGGTCTTTGTTGCAGTGCGTGGGCTTCTCATTGCGGTGGCTTCTCTTGTTAGGGAGCACAGGCTCTGGGCACATGGGCTCAGTAGTTGTGGCTCACGGGCTCTAGAGCACAGGCTCAGTAGTTGTGACCCACAGGCTTAGTTGCTCCGCGGCATGTGGGATCTTCCCGGACCAGGGCTTGAACCCGTGTCCCCTTCATTGGCAGGCAGGTTCTTAAACACTGAGCCACCAAGGAAGTCCCCTGCTGACTGTTCTTCTAAAAGAAATCTCTGGAGAGACTCTCGTAACTCAGAAACTCTGGCCAGTGATCTACCTCTAGAAGCCATCTCACTTCTGTGTAAAAGAGAAGACGTGTGTGCTCTGTGTCCATCTCACAGAGCTGCACAAACAGATGTGAGTTAAGGGCATGTACTTTAACGTGGTTGATAATTTTAATCACATCCTGCAAAAAGTTGTTAAGTTCAGGTGACGGTTTTTGGCTAGCCAGCATTTCTCTATAGATGTCACAGTGCATAGACTCACATTCAGAAGCGACCTCTTTGACCCGAGTAGTGAAACCAGAAAGCCGTCCAGTCACAGCAGCTGTTCCGTCTGTGCATATACCGACACAAAGTGACCAATTCAGTTTTCCTGATATGTAATCATTCAAAGACTTGAATAGTTCTGCAGCTGTGGTGTTGGCTGGCAACAAAAGTGCACATAACATATCCTCACGCACATCCTCCTGAAAAATATATCGAACAAAAACAAGCATTGTTGCCTTGTTGTCAACATCATAGACTTGTCACCCTGGATTGCGTACCACGGTGACTCATTAATCCTCTCTAACAATTGTGCCTTAATATCCCCTGCTATTTCATCAGCTCCTCCAGTTATGGCGCTAGCCGAAAGAGGAACACGTGCCACCTTTTGAACTGCAGTCTCTCCTAAAATTTCACGACAAATGTCCTTAGCAGCAGACGGGATCAACTCTTCACCAATAGTAAGGGGCTTCTTAGCTTTAGCAACGCGGTTAGCCACTAAGAATGATGCTCTCAGTGCAGACGCATTTGGTGAAGTGGTGGCCTTCAATAATTGCTTCTGTTCTTCGTGCTCACGGTTTTTTCTTTTGAAAAACTCCAAAGGCTTGTCTTTTAATGCAGGGCGCTTGGTCTCCATGCGGCGAAGCAGTTTTGAAGATTTCACGGCTTCGTTGGATAGCTGGGTGCCACATACTACACAAAGCGGGCTTGGAGAATGTGAATCGCCTGTTGCGATGAACCCGTAATTTAAGGAGGACTCTTGGTATTTTCTTTTAAATGCAGCTTTCATTTTGTTGGCAGTCTTGGAGTCTTCTGCCGTCTCATCATTGGGTCTTCCCGCCTTTTCACAGAAGCTCTCCAGCGACGTTTTTTACTCATTTGGCTAGGGTTAGCTTGTGGGCTTACCAAAACTTTGACTGAGACGAGTGTGCAGTGTGGGAAAGAGGCACGGATGGAAGTGGTGAATAAAATAATGGGCGGGCCACACGGGGACTAAAATGAGTGTCGGGGGCTTCCCTGGTGGCGCAGTGGTTGAGAGTCCGCCTGCCGATGCAGGGGACACGGGTTCGTGTCCCAGTCCGGGAAGATCCCACATGCCGCAGAGCGGCTGGGCCCGTGAGCCATGGCCGCTGAGCCTGCGCCTCCGGAGCCTGTGCTCCACAACGGGAGAGGCCACAGCAGTGAGAGGCCCGCGTACCACACACACACAAAAATAATAAAATAAAATAAAATAAGTGTCGGATTCTGACTTAAAGCCTGCCACCAGATGCAGCTGTACAGTTGAAGTACCTCAGCTCACTTGCCACCATAAAGCCTGCCGCTAGCTGCAGCTTAACTGTCACTGGCCACTCACTGGTAGGGTTTTGATATGAGTCTGCAAGTGGTTGATTTACTATGGTCTCTGTGCAGTCACACCTCTCTGCTAATGATAATCTGTATCTGCAGCCGCTCCCCAGCGCTCGCATCACCACCTCTGCTCCACCTCAGATCATCAGGCATCAGATTCTCATAAGGAGCCTGCAGCCTAGATCCCTCGCATGCGCAGTTCACAGTAGGGTTCGCGCTCTTATAAGAATCTAATGACACTGCTGATCTGACAGGAGGCGGAGCTCAGGCGGTAACTCGAGGGATGGGGAGCGGCTGTAAATACAGACAAAGCTTCGCTCGCTCGCCTGCCCCTCACCTCCTGCTGTGCGGCCCGGTTCCTAACAGGACACCAACCGGTACCAGTCCACGGCCCAGGGCTTGGGACCCCTGCTCTAAATCAAACCCCATCTTTGGGTCTCCCATTTCTACCCCCAGAAGCAACCAGTGGTTCCCCTTTTTTGGGTGTCCCTCCAGAGAGAATCTTTGCATGGCTAAACATATCCGGTAGATGCATATTTTTTATACACAAATGTTTACAAACTATATAACTAGTCCTACACTATGTTTATATATATATATTTGAAGGGTATTGATTTATATAGTTTTTTTGTTGGTTCTTTTGGGTTTTTCAGCTAAATAATGATAACATCTCCCAATAATGACAGTTTTACTGCTGCCCTTCTAATCTGTATGCTTCATTTTTCTTTCTCATCTAATTGGCATCAGCTATCCAACAATGATAAATAATAGCATGACAGCACATTTATATAAATTAACTCTCTTAGGCCACAAAGAAAATCTTAGTGAATGTCTCAGAATGGAAATTGTACAAACAACATCTTCTGATCATAACACAACAAGAGTTGTAACATTAGTAATAAAATAAACAAAAAAACACTGCTACCTGGAATTAAAATACATAGTATTAAACAATTCTTAGAACTAATGGGAACTACAAAAGGAGTTTACACAATATCTTGAAAATAATGGAATGAAAACATGATCTATCAGAATCAATGGGATATTGCCAAAGCAATTGTCAGAAAAAATATATATATTAAGTTATAATAATAATATAAATGGGGAAAATAAAGACAATGAATTAAATTTAAAAGTCTTGAAAACAGAGTAAACTAAAAGAAAACAGGATAAATTGCTTAAAGATAAAACATGATTTAAAGAGTTAGAATAAAGCAGTAGTTATAATAATCAAAAATCTGGTATTTTAGGGAAAAGATAGACAAGAAAATAGACAAGCCACTGGGTAACATAATCAGGAAAGAAAACACAAATATGAAAAATCAGAGATGACAAGAAGGATATAAACATCACAACAGATACAAAAGGTGAGACTACTTCGCAAAATTCTATGCAAATAAATTTGAAGACTTTTATAAAATGGATAATAGTCTACAAAAATTACAATTTACCAAAATGGATGGGAGTGGAGACAATTCTGAAAATACAAAATAGTTCATGAGCCCCACACCTCCTCCCCTTTCCCTCAAAACGAACCAGGCCCAGATGGTTTCATGGGCAAATTCTACCAAACCTCTTAAATGTTACTTACATTACTCTAGAATATAGAAAAAGAAGTGATTATTCCAAATGATATAAAATGAGCATAATATTAGGCCATACACCTGATGCACTTGTTTAAAAAGCCACACAGACCCATCTCGCTCACGAACATCAGTGTTAAAATCTTAACTAGAATATTAGCAGACAGAACCCAACAGCTTATTAAAAAATGATACATTATGATCAAATGCAGTTTATCCCAGAAATGCAAGGTTGATTCAATATTAGGAAATTCATTAATAATCCATAATATTAATAGTGCCAAGAAGCAAAATTACTGAAGAGGCAGTTGGCAAAATCCAAAACGCATTCATGTGAAATAATCAGTAAAATAGGAATTCAAGAATATTTTCTTAATATGATTTTATATATACATATATATGGAAAAATATATATGTAAAATCCAACAGTACATTAAATGAAAAACACTAGAAGATTTTCGCTAAAGTTAAGAAGAAGACAAGGATGCCTTTTACTACCATTACTATTTAGCATTGTGTTGGAATATTAGCCAATGCAATTAGGCAAGAGGAAACAAGAAGAGGCATAAGATTTAGAAAGGAAAAGGTAAAACTCTCACTGTCCACTAATGATTTGTGTGTGTGTGTGTGTGTGTGTGTGTGTGTGTGTGTGTAAAACCCCAAAACACCAATGGGAAAATTACAAACAATAAGAATTTAGAAAAAGTAGGTTATAAAATGAATACTGTAGAGAAAAATCAGTAACTTCCATATGTTAAAACAAAGTCCACTTTAAATGGTATTCCATTCACATAATAAAAAAGGAAAGAAGATATACTCAAGTGTAAACTTGAACATTTAAAAATAAATGTTCATTGCAGTGTGGGTTCTCTGGAATGCAGATGCCAAGATAGAGTCAAGAGAAAAAGCTGAAAGCAGAGGAGGCAGAGGATGGGACACGGAAAACCCACAGACCCGGAGTTAGAGTTGTCCTGTGTTGGGCAGAACTGGCCAGGCTCTTATACTGGCCTTGATTGCCCCGGGGTGTCCTGAGAACACTGTAATTGGCACAAAAGCTGAGATGGATCCTGTGTGCTATTTTGTGATTTATAATAAGAACTATGTATTTGGTCTCGTCAGTTCCCCTTTCTGGAAGAGCTCCTAAAACCCTTGGAATTTCCTAAGTGATGAGAGCAACAAAGGTTTCTTGTGTTATGTCAACGAAGGCACTTTTGGAAAACACCCAAGGATGGGGCTGGTTGCCAGGAGAACGAATCTGTCATTAGAGGGTCTGAACTTCTAGTCCTACACCACCTCCCATGACCCGCCCCCCAGGGAGAGGAGAGGGACTCAAGGTTGAATCAATTGCTAGTGGCCAATAATTGGATCAATCATGCCTTTTTAATGACGGCTCCATAAAATCCCGAAAGAACTGGGTTCAGAGAGCTTCCGGGTTGGTGAATACAGAGATGCAGGAAGAATGGTGCGCCTGGAGAAGGCATGGAAGCTCTGGGCCCTTTCCTTCACGCCACGCATCTCTTCTATCTGGCTGTTCCTGAGCTATTTCCTTTTATAATAAACTGGTAATCTAGTAAGTAGAATGTGTCTCTTAGTTCTATGACCTGGTCTAGCACATTAATCCAACCCTAGGAGAAGGTCGTTGGAACCTCCGATCTATAGCCATTCAAAAGCACAGGTGATAAACTGGACTCTCGCCTGGCATCCGTGTCTATGTTGAAGACGGGGGAGCAGTCTGTAGGACTGAGCCCTCAATCTATGGGATGGGATGCTCTCTCCAGGAAGGTAGTGTCAGAACTGGGTTGAATTATAGGACACCCAGCTGGTGTCGGAGAATTGCCCAATGGTGTGGGAAGACTCACACACACATTGGAATTGGGTACAGACTCTTACCCTGGGCAAAGCTACCTGCTGGAGGCTGTCGACTCACCACCTGTTCCTAACTGAAGATCTATCTGAGCAGCAGTTTCTCTGTCTTCACAAAGTCCAAAACCTGTATGAGAAAAAGACTAGAATGTACCGTTGAGAAAACAAAGGGAAACATAAACAAACAGAAGGACATCGTATGTCCTTCGACAGGGAAACTCAGCTTCATAAAGATGTTAGTTCTCCCTAAATTAAGTTATAGATGTAAATGCACGACTTGATTCTGAAGTTCATTTGGAAGAAGAAGTAAGTGAGAGCAGCCAGGAAAATTTTTTAAAAAGAATAACAACAAAAAAGAGTCACACCTGATCTTGAACAACACAGTTTGAACTGTGTGGAACCACTTTATACGTGGAGTTTTTTCAGTATAGTACCCGTATTTTCATTAGACAGATCTTTAAATTAAGTGTGGGGAGAAAACTTTGTGCTCCATTAGAGATTGCAGTAAGTGGAATCAAAAGAACTGGAGTTTGAATCTTGAGTCTATCCAAACCGTTTCAGCTTCCCGCCCTTGGGTGAGTCATGTGTCAATCCCTCTGTTTTTGAGGCAGAAAAAGCAGGACTTGGAGTTTTGACTTTGGGAAAAGTCAGTGCCTTTAACCTCCAAGTTGTTCAAGGGTCACTATATATGTACCATTTATAATCTCTTCAACCAAAATAGTATGATATTAGTGAATGAAGATGGACCCATGGAACAGAATAGAAAAATTAAATTATAGATCCAAACATGGTATAAAATAAAGGCAGCCTCCCAAGTCAGTGGGGAAAAGATGAACTTTTTAACAAGAGGAGTAACTGGGTAAACAAGAAAAAAATGATAAAACTGGGTCCCTTTCTCATTAATCAACACCAGGATAGACACCAAATGGAAAAGAGACGTAAATGCGAAACATAAAAGCCTTCAAGTACTAGAAGAAAATATGGGTAAACTCCTCCATACTCTGGGAGTGGGAAGAACTTTCTTAGCAATGACTCAACAGCCAAAAGAAATGAAAGGAAGAAAGGATAAGTTTCAGGCCTGCTTTGCTTGTCCTTCAGACGCCACGTGGAGAGAAGCCCAAGACGTTCAACATAAGACCCGTTTGATTGTCTTGTGAATTTCTCTGTGCGGCTGTTCAGCTCAGACAGCACTCCCGCCAGCACCCCTTCCCAAAACGAAAAACAAAGAAGAAACCAGAGCAAAAAAAAGCCTAGTCAGATGCAGGCAGGTTTAATTATGTCACCCGCTGTGCTCTTCACGCCGGTGGAAGTGTGCGGTGGGGCTCTCGGCTTTTGTCTGCAGGGGGCACGCCCTCTTTTCTAATAAATAGCCCAGCTGCTTTCCTTTCCATTCGTCTCGCTCTGACCCGGTGTAAAATTTAAAATGGCAGCAATAATGGGTGATCGTGCCCCTGGAAGTATATAGTTTGGAGACAGCACATGGAGCCGTGGGAAGAATTCCCACTGTCTTATCCAGGAACAGAGGTGCCGTGGCCACGTCTCTGCCTCGAGCTGGCCCATGGCCCTGCTGGGTCACTCAGCCCCTCGCGGCCTCACCTGTAAGACTTCTCACCTGTAAGAGGCCCACAGCGACCGGGCCTGGAGTCCCAGAACAGCTGCCGGCCGGTGACTCGGGATAATGTGTTTGGGGATCCACCTCCCTTCTCCGAGGGACTGAGCTGGAGCGGGCAGGGTCATGCAGCCAGAAGAAGAAAGGGTGTGGGGGTTGGTGAGAAATGGTGTCAGAGGCGGCCAGGTGAGAGCTCCAGAGGAACGGATGGGGCAGGCAAGTCCTGGGACGAACATGGAAGGCAGAGGAAGGGAGAAGCATTGAAGGGAAAGCCGGAGCAGGTGGGGACGCGAAGGGCAGGAGGGGAAACCAATGCAGGGGGCTAAGTTTCTGCAGCAGCTACCCAAAGGCAAGAAACAAAGCCCACCCTGCAGCCCCCTTCCCCGGGCCAGGGCGCCACTCCCCACAGCCTGAGCGACAGGTGGACGGACAAGCAAAATGTGATCTATACATACAGTGGGACATTAGTCGGCCTTAAAAGGAAGGCAATTCTGACCCATGCTACAACATGGACGAACCTTGAGGACACGACGCTAAGTGAAATACATGAGTCACCGAAAGACAGATGATTCCACTTATAAGAGGTCCTCGGAGCAGTCAAATCATAGAGACAGAGAGTCAAATGGTGGCTGCCAGAGGCTGGAAGGAAGGGGAAGGGGGAGTTATTGTTTGTTGGGCACAGGGTTCTGTTGGGATGATAAAGTTTGGGGTATAGATAACGCTGATGGCTGCATGACATTGTGAATATATTCAACGCCACTGAATTGTGCCCTTGACAAATGGTTAAACTGATACCTATCATGTTATGTGTGTTGTACCACATTCAAAAACAAGAACTAAAACTGATCTCATGAGCCAGGAATGGACTGGGTTTTGGCGTCAGAAATGAGGAGAAGGGTGGGTGTGCTGGGGGAGGGGTGCCGGCGTGGGAAGTTCAAGTCTGGCCTGTCACACAACAGGGCGCAGACACCTGGGCTGGGCCAGGGTCTGGAGGAGACCTGGAGAGGCTGTGCCCTGGGTTTTGCCGTTTCCCAAACCTGGCCTCCAGGGGCCCCTGCCCCGCAGGAGCTTACGGCCACCCTGACCCAGGCATCTTTAGCAGATTAGGGAAATGAGCAGCCCCACCCGGACCCTCTGCCACCAGTGGGTGACAAATGATTATTATTAAGGAGGAAAGCGTGGTCCCTTTGTCACTTTTGACGTGAGAAGCCCAGAAGGTCTTGGTGACCGTGGAGTCCCCTTCCTGTAGGATGCGACGGGCCGTTTATCAGGCGGCTCTGGGATCTTTCACAGTCATTCAATTTACAAGGAGCGAGCCCAGCCTGGGGGATTGAAGCAATGTAATTTTAACGCTTAATTACTTTGCTTCTTCCTTGACAAGACAGCTGCATCCAATGCACTTTGTCATTTCATTAGGCAATAAATATTGAAAACAGTCAACAAACCGCAGCGGGCAAGCAGAGCTGCAGCGAGGCGGCAGCAGCTCGCGGAGCTGACCGCCCTCGCCCCTCCTCTTCCTCGAAATCAGATGAAACCACGTCGCTGCCACCGTCAACTCCAACCACAGGGACACAGTAGAAGGTGAGGTCAACACTAAACTGTTGGTCCTTTTTTTTTTTTTTTTTTTTTTTCCCGGTACGCGGGCCTCTCACTGTTGTGGCCTCTCCCGTTGCGGAGCACAGGCTCCGGACGCGCAGGCTCAGCGGCCATGGCTCACGGGCCCAGCCGCTCCGCGGCATGTGGGATCTTCCCGGACCAGGGCACGAACCCGTGTCCCCTGCATCAGCAGGCGGACTCTCAACCACTGCGCCACCAGGGAAGCCCTAAACTGTTGGTCCTTCATCATAACGACACGGAGCCACCGTTCAGAAGCAGAGTTGTTTCCCTGCCTCCTGTTTGCAAGCTCGTGGTCATCCTCATCTGGAGCAGAGCATCTCCTGCGACGCGTGGAAGGCAGGATAGAGCTGCGAGGGAGGAAAGAGCATAGGCGATGCCGGACGAGGGGAGGCAGTGGTGCTGGCGGGGGCTGGGAAGGACAGTGCGGAATGCTGGGAGCCGGAAGGTCGGTCCAGACCCGGGGAACAGGGACCAGGCAAGGAGAACCGTGGCCCGGCCCTGGGACTGGGAGGGGACCCAGGGCCAGACCAGAGGCGCTGCTGGGGGCGTGGTTGCTGAGAGAGGTGGGCTGATTATGCAGGGTCCCGAAGCTCTGCAGAGGACCTGCCTGTAGAGGAAAGCCTGCTGAGCACCTCTCCAGACAGGTGGTGGTCAAAGGGATGATCCAAATTCACTCCCCCTCCCAGACCCCTTCCACATCATCACCGTTACGATGATCGATTACCACTCACTGAGCACCTACCAGGGCTAAGCACTGTGGTGAGGGCTTCACAAGCACCCTCTCTCTCTCTCTCTCTCTCTCTCTCTCTCTCTCTCTCTCTCTCTCTCTCTCTCACACACACACACACACACACACACACACACACACACACACACACTCTGATACTCAGCTCTGCTCGCCCTCTCCCAGCTGCTTGGGGTGTTTGAGGCAGAAACAGCACCAGACAGGTCCCCATCAGGCTCCTGCAGGCTGAGGAAAGTGCGGCCAGCAAATGATCAGATCTGCCAGTGAACCCGTCTGACTGTGGGTTCATCTATAATGAGAAAGAGGAAGCTGCCATCGACTCTCAGAGCGCCTGAGCAGGAGGAACGGGAAAAAGTCCTGCATGACACCAACCAACACCTCCTCTGTGTTATCACATTTAACTCTAAATGGCCATGTGAGGTAGGCACCTTTATCCCCAGAGAGGTTAAGTCACCTGCCCAAGGTTACTCAGCAAATAAGTGACGTAGTGAGACTTGAACCCACATCGGTACTTGTTTTCTTTACAGCACGCAGCTACCTCCCTTAGCAAAGCTGGCAAAGCCAGGAGTTTCTCTATAACCCCTCTTCTTGACCCTTCAACCACTGAATGACAGACTCTCTTCTAAGCCTTTCATTCCTGGTGCTCTTTCCACTCCTCCACCCAAAATCATACACAGATTTGATAGTAGTCATTTACACTTTAGTCTAATTTAAGTCCCAGTGCTACTTGTCCAAGGAGTAATTGACAGGTCCCACCTCTATTCTAATGGGAATGGGGGTGCAGGGAGGGACACAAACATGTGGTTCTTATCAGGAATAAAACAGGTATAAGTGAGCAGACACAGGAAGACTAAGTACTCTTGAACTCCTACCAGTAGGGAATCAAATACTCATCCTAGATATCCAGTTAGCCATTTCCAGTCTTTATCAAGCCATCGCCCATTTGTCTAAGCAATGACATAAACTAGTCACGAGATGAGACAAGTGGTCCCAAAGTCCTTTTAAACCTATTTTTTAACTTTCTCTCTTGCATATATACACATCAAAGTTTTACAAAAATGCTTAAGTGGGAACATATCAATCTATGAACCACACTGTTGTTTCACTGCCTCTTTTTGGCTTTTGGCTCCCCTCTCCCCCCACAACTGTATCCTATTGGTCTGTTTCTCCGGAAAACCCAGACTCATATAGATTTGAGAACCCAGGCTAATATTATACCCACAAAGCCCACATTAAGAATTTAGCATGTACACATTCATATTTTCCTCCATGCCCATATAGTCTTTTACAGACCAACAAATACATGATGTCAGCATCTTTTCTAAAGGTAAACTATGGAATTTCCTAGAAAAAGGCTATAAAAAATTCTATCAGTTCTACTTCCTAAATACCCTCATCCTTCCCTTTCTCTCCAATCCCGCTGTGTCTCCCAGGCACAAGCCCGTCCTAACCCTCTTTCCTGTACCTAAACTGCTTCCTGACAGGCTCCTTTGAATAATCTGCCCAGCTTCTTCTCTTTTTATAATAAAATGTAGGTTTCACAAAGACAGGAACCATGATTCTCTCACTCACCATGGTGAATAAACACCTGGGACTTGGCCTGTCACATAGGAGGTGCTCCCTAAATCTTTGTTGAATTAAAAACCTGACTGGGGAAGAATAAATACTTTATCTGTCAGTGGAGGAGAGTAACAGTTGGGTCTGTCTGGACAACCGAGTCAAGGCCAAGAGGAAATCAGTACCATCTGGGAGCTGTGGCAGGATTATTCAGTCTCTCTGCCACTGATCGCTGCGCTTGGGGGGCCTCCATCACCATTAGGAATGTTTGCAAAGAGGCAAAACTGACCTTAAGCCACTTTAAAGATAGATGTTGTTCATAACTTTTTTTAGAGGCAGTGTGGACATAAGGTAGAAAGTTCTTGTCAAACTAAATCTATGATTCAGTATCACATCAAGCAAGAATTTGGAAATCATTGGCCTGGGTGATTACTTGAAAATATTAGAAACAGAAATGATTGATCTATGGTCAAAAATGCATCCAACACCGAACACAGAAGCCAAGTAGCAATCCATCTTTAATCCATAAACATCTTCTCCGTTGAGGAGGAAGGAAGGACCGTCCATCATGACTTATTCACAGACACTGCATGTAAAGCTCAGACACTGGCATGCAGCTGTGCTTAAATGAGGAACTGACAGTAGTAGTGCTTTCCTGGAGGCCAAGAGCCACAAAAAGATAAATCAGAAAACAGCCTGAGAAGTAACTAAAATCATCAGGGCATTCAGACGAAGAAAAAGGATTGGGGAACACGGGTAATGCATCTTTTAGATTTGACAGGTATGACTCATGTGTGAAAAACTTTGAAACAGACCAAAATGATTACTGGGTGTCTTCAAGGGAAAAGTAAGCATTGTCTATCCTGGATTTTCTCGTTCTGTGGATTTTCTCATACATTTAGTTTGACAAGAACTTTCTATTCATTTCATTTAAGCTGTTTTACAGTTCTGTGAATTATAACTAACACTAGCAATGCAAAGGTTTCTCGTCCATAGATATGCAAATTAACTCTATCTAGAGGACAATGGCTTCCCCCCCCTTTCCTGTAAAAAGGCAAGTTTGAATCTACCTATAAATTCTATTTTAGCATTACTTGTTTGTGTTTGTCTCTGAATTTTCCTTTGAACTATTGTAACGTCTTGCTGATTCCCCCATTAATAAATGAATTAAGTAAAATCTTTGACATAAGTTTATTTCACATGTCTATGGCAGTTATTATCATACCCTTTTTTATTGTTTTAATTTTTATTTGTTTTGCGGTACACGGGCCTCTCACTGTTGCGGCCTCTCCCGTTGCGGAGCACAGGCTCCGGACACGCAGGCTCAGCGGCCATGGCTCACGGGCCCAGCCGCTCCACGGCATGCGGGATCTTCCCGGACCGGGGCACGAACCCGTGTCCCCTGCATCGGCAGGCGGACTCTCAACCACTGCGCCACCAGGGAAGCTCTCATACCCTCTTTTAAAACACATATCAGTGCATCCCGATGTTCACTGTAGCGTTATTTACAATAGCCAAGGGATGGAAGCAATCTAAGTGCCCATCAACAGATGAACGAATATAGAAGATGTGATATACGTGTATATATATATATACATACACACAATGGACTATTAGCCATAAAAAAAAATGAAATTCTGCCATTTGCAGCAACGTGGATGGATTTAGAGAGCATTACGCTTAGTGAAACAAGTCAGACAAAGACAAATACTCTATGTTATCACTTATATGTGGACTCTAAAAAAGAAAACAAATGAATGTATATAACAAAACAGAAACAGACTCACAGATATAGAGAACACACTAGTGGTTACCAGTGGGGAGAGGAAAGGAGGGAGGGGCAGTTTAGGGGTATGGGATTAAGCGATTCAAACCACTATGTGTAAAATAGATAAGCAACAGGATATATTATACAGCACAGTGAAATATAGCTATTGTTTTGTAATATTATAAATTTAAAAGAAGTATAGGGGGCTTCCCTGGTCGCGCAGTGGTTGAGAGTCTGCCTGCCGATGCAGGGGACACGGGTTCGTGCCCCGGTCCGGGAAGATCCCACATGCCACGGAGCGGCTGGGTCCGTGAGCCATGGCCGCTAAGCCTGCGCGTCCGGAGCCTGTGCTCCGCAACGGGAGAGGCCACAACGGTGAGAGGCCCACGTACCGCAAGAAAAAAAAGAAGTATAATCTGTAAAAATATTGAATCACTCTGTTGTACACCTGAAACTAATATAATACTGTAAATCAACTATACCTCAATAAAAAAAAAAACACTCATCAGGGAATTTTTGACTACAAGTAATAGAAAACCCTGACTCCACTGGCTTAAGCAGTAAGGGAGATTTATGACCTAACATAATGATAAATACAGGATAGGACTGCTCCAGCGCTGGCTAACACAGCTTCTCCCCAGCTCCTGCTCTGCTCTCTGCTGTGTGCAGCTCACTCACCACATTGGCTCGGCTCCCTTCAAAGTGACAAGATAGCTGATGCAGTGCTGGTACCTCAAGGACACACCAGCATGTCCCGTGGAACAGGGCAAGAAGACTACGTCTTTCTGTACATTTCTTTTGATGAGTAAGACTTCCACTGAGGCCCGTGGGAGGCAACCTCTCCCATCCTTCGCTGGGAGGAAGTTCACAATGGGCCCATTCCTAACCCATTGCTGTAAGGAGGTGGCAGCAGAGGAACTGGCCCAGCAGGGCATGTGGCCAGGGGACCAAGGGAGATGAGCTTCGTCAAATCACACACCAGTTGGAAGGAGGAATAGACAATACAGCTGTTTAGTAAGCATCCGCGCACATTGGAAACAACATCTGCTTCTGTTCCGTCCTTTCCGAGGTCCCTCCCATACTTATGATGCAGGATGTGATAACACCCCGACTCTGAGCCAACTACCCTCTGGCCTTCCCACTTGACTCCCCTGGGATTTGCGAGCCCAAGAGATAGAAGGAGCTCTCAGATCACTGGTTCTCTTCACTCTCAGAAAAGCCCAGATAACAGTGGCTCAAGCAAAATACTGTTTTCTTTTCCTCTCATGAAAAGTCCAGTGGGGGGCAGCCCAAGGCCGGCACAGTGAGTGCCCCGAGGTTATCAATTCCCTAGAGCCCTTCTCTCTTAGGGGCTTATCATCATTCAACTGTCCTCAAGGAGTCCCAGGAGGGGTGGCTGCTGTCACTCAAGCATCTTGTCTGTATTTTGCAGGTAGAAAAAGGGGGACATGGGTCACAAATGGTGTCAGCCAGCAGAGTCAACCCCCTCTTCACCTGAAGCTTTACCTGAAGTCCCACCCCAAAACTCCCACTACATACCACCTAGACACTGCCATAACTCCGTCCACAGCCACCCCATCTACAAATGAGCCTGGGAAGTACCCTCTCTGCGCTAGACTCAACCCAAAAGGGCTGTAAGCAGCTCTTTTGCCCCTTTCCTGCTTGCCTTTTTCTGTTGCCCTCAAACCTTAATTATAAAAATGAAATCACTAGGTAACATTTAACCTAACTCCTGACATCTGCTCTACTACATGTATGCAATGCCTTGCTTAACCTGTTTGTTCCTTTCCTGGGTCAAAAGGAATAAGAATGAAGAATTAAGTAGTTAAAGAATGATTGCCTCCCACTACTGGGCATATACCCTGAGAAAACCATAATTCAAAAAGAGTCATGTACCACAATGTTCATTGCAGCTCTATTTACAATAGCCGGGACATGGAAGCAACCTAACTGTCCATCAACAGATGAATGGATAAGGAAGATGTGGCACATATATACAATGGAATATTACTCAGCCATAAAAAGAAATGAAATTGAGTTATTTGTAGAGAGGTGGATGGACCTAGAGTCTGTCATACAGAGTGAAGTAAATCAGAAAGAGAAAAACAAATACCGTATCCTAACACATATATAAGGAATCTAAAAAAAAAAACAAATGGTCATGAAGAACCTAGGGGCAAGACGGGAATAAAGACGCAGACCTACTAGAGAATGGACTTGAGGACAAGGGGAGGGAGAAGGGTAAGCTGGGACAAAGTGAGAGAGTGGTAGTGTGTACATGGACATATACACACTACCAAATGGTAGTGTAGCCATGGCCGCTGAGCCTGCGCGTCCGGAGCCTGTGCTCCACAACGGGAGAGGCCACAACAGTGAGAGGCCCGCGTGCCGCAAAAACAAAAACAAAAACAAAAGCACTGGGTGTACCAGAGCAAACAGGATGCTGGCTTTTGAGGGGAGCAAGAATGAATTCCAAAGGATTAGTAATAATGAATTTTAAAGCACATTCCGCCCAGTATAACCACAGTGTGAATCTCTCCCTTAGAAAAAGATTGCAAAATTGCACTTGTAACAGATAAGCTCTGCAGATTCATTTTAGTTTTCATAACAGAAATTATGCAGAAAACAAGATTTCACCATTCCTCCCTGTCTTTCTTCCTTAAAACATCCGTTGTCTATACTTTGGCCAAAAAAGTAATACTGCAAATTCCAACAAGTTCAACATTACCATGTCTTTTCCTTGTTTGACTCCTGGAAACTCTGCCAACTTCCCCCCTCAATTTTTTTTCAAAATTTTTTTATTGTGGTAACATACACATAACACAAATGTTACCATCTTGGCCATTTTTAAGTGTACAGCTCAGCAGTACTGAGTACATTCATAATGTTATGCAACCATCGCCACCATCCATCTCCAGATTTTTGTCTTGTAAAACTGAAACTCTGTCTCTATTTAACAGTAACTCTCCATCCCTCATCCTGTGGTCCCTGGCAACCACCATTCTACTTTCTGTTGCTATGATTTGACTACCTTAAGTACCTCAGATAAATGAAATCATTCGTTGTTTGTCTTTTTGTGACTGACGTTTCATGTAGCATCACGTCCTCAAGGTCCATCCATGTTGTAGCATACGGCAGAATTTCCTTCACTTTCATGGCTGAATAATATCCCACTGTATGTATAGACTGTATTTTGTTTATCTATTCATCTGTCAGTGGATACTTGGATTGCGTCCGTGTTTTAGCTCTTGTGAATAACGCTGCTACGAGCATGGGTGTCGATCCATATAGTGGGGAGTTTTCATCCATAAAAAGCAGTGACGTACTGGGGACTTCCCTGGTGGCACAGTGGTTAAGAATCCACCTGCCGGTGCAGGGGACACAGGTTCCAGCCCTAGTCCAGGAAGATCCCACATGCCACAGAGCAACTAAGCCCGTGCGCCACAACTACTGAGCCCGCGCTCTAGAGCCCGCGAGCCACAACGACTGAAGCCCGTGTGCCTAGAACCCGTGCTCCACAACAAGAGAAGCCACCGCAATGAGAAGCCCACGCACTGCAATAAAGAGTAGCCCCTGCTCGCCACAGCTAGAGAAAGCCCGCGCGCAGCAATGAAGACCCAACGCAGCCAAAAATAAATAAATAAATTTATTTATTTTTAAAAAAATAATGAAGTATTGACATAGGCTGCAACACGGATGAGCTTGTAAACATTTTGCTAAGGGAGAGAAGCAAGAAACAAAAAGCCACATATTGTATGAATTCCAGTTATAAGAAATGATCAAACTAGGCAATGCATACAGACAGAAAGACTAGGGGGTGCTGGGCGCTGCGGGGAGGGAAGATGGGGAATGACTGCTAATAAGGACAGGGTTCTTTTGGAGGCAAAGAAAATGTCCTGAAAGTAGACAGTGGTGATGGTTGCCCAACTTGATCAATATCCTTAAAACCA
Source organism: Lagenorhynchus albirostris (assembly GCF_949774975.1). Lineage (NCBI taxonomy): Eukaryota > Metazoa > Chordata > Mammalia > Artiodactyla > Delphinidae > Lagenorhynchus > Lagenorhynchus albirostris. The sequence goes on along the minus strand of NC_083107.1, from coordinate 81,505,892 downwards.
CTGAACTGTATACTTGAAACGGGTGAATGTGTGAATGTTACAGTATGTACATTATAGCTAAATTTTTTTTAAAAAGGCAGCCGTTTCTGCCTCCCTCAGCCCCACGCCTGCTCACACAGGCTGGGGAGAGCTGTCCTGGTAAAGGGGAGCCAAGGAGGAGAGAACAGGAAAGCGCTGCGCATCAAACGGCAGGCAATTCCCTCAAAGCAGTGTCTCTGCGAGAAAGGATCAGAACACGGGAGGGGCCCAAGCAGACAGGTACCCGTGGGGCCTGGGAAATGAGAGAGAACAAGTTGTCCTGACACAAGCAGCACCCGCATCGGCAGAGCTATGAGCCCACGCCCGGGGGAAACACCAGGACACGCTCCCGAGCCCACGGAGGTGCACGCACACGTAAGCAATGAGTGGATTCCTAAAATCTGAAAAATCAATCAGTGCATCCTGCTTGAAATGTGTTTAGAAGAGCTGACTACTTAAAGGGAATCCTACCGTGGAAGAGGTTGGGTTATAAATCAGAGTCAACTATGATCTTTCTGTTGGATAAAACTCAATTTTTATTATAGGGTTTAAGGTATACCCGGTTCCTCCTGGTTTAGTCATGTAAAGTAATGAACAATTATTAATCGCACACTGAGTACCAGACATCAGGCTTGTTCATCCCGTCACTTCATATCCATCACCCCCATCACCCCAGAGCATACGGCGCTTCAGACAGGCCTCGTGCTCCAGAGTGCACCGCTGTACTAACACCAGTCATGCCCTTGTGATGCTGGTAGCCGGACATCTCCCCATCTCGAAGTGTGGGTCCAGACTAGAAGCCCCGGCATCATCTGGACCTTGTTAGAAATGCAGAATCTCAAGCCCCACCGAGATCTGCTGATTCCTATGGACACTAAAGTTTGAGAAGCTTAAACATATATATTCCTGCGATTTAAAAGAAAGCCTTAATTTCCCATTTATTCCAATGCATAGTGCTGTATTACCACAAGCAATGCTTCTGGGCAACACAAGGTCTTCACAGGCAATAACCTAGCATCCATTCTTTCCACTACAGAGAAAAGCAATTCTCAAATGAACGGCTGTCCGGATTAATGATTTGTGAAGACAATGCTTATTAAGTACTAGTTAAGTGCCAGGCTCAGGGAGGGGCTTTCGCACTCATTACTATCTTAATACCTCCCCATACAAACCCTCTGTGCAGGCCGCTATGACACCAGATTTTCAGATGGCTGCAAGTCCGCGAACAAATAGCGGCACTTACCGGGTCTAATGGTGCACTTAGCCACTGAGGAGCCAGGAGAAAAGAAAATTCGATTCCGCTAACAGGTCATTATCCCTCGTAACCGAAATCTTTCTTTCCAAACCCGCCTAATTGGAATTTATCAGTCGCATACTGGACACATCTTCTCCCAGAACCTAATCAGGATGTACGTATCTGTCATTCCCAGTGAGACCAAGAAGTGCGTATTCTTCACTGCCTTCGGGAACAAACGCCACCCCTATTTTCTGACCCACTTAAGTTAACATTTACGAGGGTAATTGTTTCAGGCGCCCCGCACTGACTCCTCAGTCTAAGAGCTGGGCAGAGCTGACCAAAACAATCTAGAGAGAGAAAGCTATTCTCACCAGCGGTGTCATTAGCAAGCTGACTTTTAGACTGTGTACCTTTTGGTCACTGAATTAGAGAAATTGTCATTGCAAAATAAGGAGAACCCATACAGTTCCAAACCCCTGAGCCTAGGGGGTGGGTGTGCACCCCCTTCAGATCCCATCATCAGCCCGACAGAGGGAGGGAGAAGAACGGTTTCAGGCAACCGGCTGAGGGCACTTGGCACGTCTCCACGCGTTCCAGCACCCGAGCCACGGAAGAGTCCTCCTAGGGAAGAGATCCCACCTGCCGTGCCCTCAGCCAAGTCACTCCAGCTCGAGGCTCCAAAGTCCCTGGCATCAGCCAGTGCTCGGGGCTGATAGTGACAGCTACCGCACGCCAGCCCGGTGCCAGGCGCTGTGCTAAGCTTCCAGAAACCTCCAGAACCACCGTGAGGAGCATCGATGTTCGATGTCAGGGTCCATCAGAATTACCTGAGGACCTCTTCAAACACTGATGCTGGGTCCCCCCAGACATAGGTAAGTATCCCCAAACATTGCATGGGTAATATCCATCGTCTATCTAAAATTCAAGTCTACCTGGATGCCCTGTAATTTGTTCGGCCATCCCACCCCCCGGGTTTCTGAAACAGCAGGTCTAGGGTGGGGCTTGATAATTTGCACTTCCGGTAATTTCCTGGATGAAGATGATGTGGCTGGCCTGAGGGCCACACTTTGAGAACCACCGAGGAAGGTGACAGTACTATCCCCATTTTACAGGTGAGTAAATGGGGCACAGAGAGGTTCAGCAGCTTGTCCAGGACCAAACAGCCGTGACTGGGGCCGACAGCCTGGCTCCTGACCTGCTCATGAACCACGTGCTGAAGCACCCCAACAAGAAGAGGTGCAGGGCTTCCCTGGTGCCGCAGTGGTTGAGGGTCCGCCTGCCGATGCAGGGGACACAGGTTCGTGCCCCGGTCCGGGAAGATCCCACATGCCGCAGAGCGGCTGGGCCCGTGAGCCATGGCCACTGAGCCTGCGCGTCCGGAGCCTGTGCTCCGCGACGGGAGAGGCCACAACAGTGAGAGGCCCGCGTACCGCAAAAAAAAAAAAAAAAAAGAAAAAAGAAGAGGTGCAGCAGCCTCCCCTGGCGGCTGTCTCCTTACCTGCCTCCCGGCCTCAATCCATTCTCCACACAAAGCCAGAAGGATTCTTTTCAAACTGAAGTTGAATCACATCACTCCTTTGCCCAAAACCCTTCGATGTCTCCCATCGTGCTCACAGTAAAATCCACGTCCGCCCTGTGGCCCTCAGGCTACTCATCTGTCCCCTGCTTCCTCTCTGACCTTATTTCCTGACCTCCTCCCCTGGTTCACTCTTCTCCAGGCATGCTGGCTTTCTTGCTGGTCCTGGGACACACCGGGCAGACTCCTGCCTCAGCTGCCTCAGGGCCTTTGCACTGGCTGTTTCCTCTGCTTGAACACTCTTTCTCCGTGTATCCCCATCGCTCCCTCATTTCATTCAGGTCTCCGCTGCAATGCCGCTTCATCCGAATCTTCCCCAGTCACCCTACCTAAGACAGCACCCACCTCCTTCGCTCTCTATCCCCTGCTCCTGACCTATATTTCTTTGTAGCACTTATCACAAAGCAACATTTTATATGTATTATGTACTTAGCTACACACTTGTTTATTGTGTTCTTGTATGTCTCCATTCACTAAAAGGTAAGCTCCACGAAAGCAAGTCGTTTGTGGTTTTTTTAAATCAATTTTTATTGGAGTTTAGTTGATTTACAATGTTTTGTTAGTTTCTGCTGTACAGCAAAGTGAATCAGTTATACATATACATATAGCCACTCTTTTTTAGATTCTTTTCCCATACAGGTCATTACAGAGTACTGAGTAGAGTTCCCTGAGCTGTGCAGTAGGTTCTTATTAGTTACCTATTTCATATATAGTAGCGTGTGTATGTCAATCCCAATCTCCCAATTTATCCCTCCCCCCACTTTCCCCCTTGGTAACCATAAGTTTGTTTTCTACATCTGTGACTAAATTTCTGTTTTGTAAATAGGTTCATTTGTACCATTTTTTCAGATTCTACATATAAGTGATATCATAGGTTATTTGTCTTTCTCTGTCTGACTTACTTCACTCAGTATGACAATCTCTAGGTCCAAGTCATCTGTGTTCATCACTGCCTAGAACAGTGTCTGGCATAGAGTGGGTACTTGAGAAAAAATATTAAATGAATAGATTTTGTGTGTCCACCCAGTTCTCATCCAACTCATTGTTGCCAATGAAAGATGCCAACCTGTTATACAAATAGTGTTAGACACTTTTATGCAAAATTATTGTTCAAAATATCTGTCAGAAATGTCTGAAAAATACTAATCATCACGTTAACCTGGCTTTGGGAAATAAACACAGAAGCGAAATACCTAGTTCCATGTAGGGTACATCCCAGCCCCACTTACAAGAAGCTGCCTTTTTACTGTGCTACCGCCTGCTCGGAACTTAAAGTGTTAACACACATGGGCTATTCCCCAGCAGCAACTCAACATTCAAGCAGAGGCCTGGAATTAAAACGTCTCCATTTGTCTTTAGTCAAATGGTAGTTCTAATTATAGCATTCAGACTGGCATGCACATGTATTTACTCATCTCTAGCCTTGGCTTCTAATGAAGAGTTAGTGCCTTCTACCTTGGAAAATGGATGACAAATTATTACAATGTGTTCTGGGGTTGTGTATGATTAGAGCAGGGGGGTTAAGGAAGCTCGGGGTGTTATCCATTTCTATCATTATGCCATCACATTACACCTAGTGCGTGTGGCCAGGGCCACGGCAGGCACGTGGGGAATGAAGCTGCTAGTCTAGATCCCATGGGGAAAGAAAGCAGGTTCATCCCTAGAAGCATAGAAAGGCAGGAGCCGGGAGACCCCAGTTCTGGTCCTTGCCCTGCCCTGACTGGCTGGTAACCCCAGAAAAGCCATTTAGCGACTGGCTGAGGGGCTCATGACACCTCCTTTGTGTGCCCCTGGTGTGCCGCTAATACAGCAAATAGCAGGTGCTCAATAAATATTTGTAAAATGACGGAACTGTGTGAATAAATGAATTAATGAATGAAAAGCACTCAGCCTACTTTGGATTTCATTTCTGACAGCACGTCTCTTACCTACGCTGCCCCACAGTCATAAGATCCCGGTGAGCCCTATTTTCTTGTAGCAGATTCTTGCATATTCAGAGGTGCCGGGGCCTTAGGAATTCAACACATCTTTTTGGAGGGACACAGCTGAACCCATAACATGCCCCTCCTTGGGGGTGGGGGCAGCCTGCATCCCATGATGGTCATCATGGGGACGTAAAGGCCTGGCCCCCTGCTCCAACTTAGGGAACTTGGAAGGGCTGCAGAGCAACCCTGGGAGTAGCTGAGATCCCCCAAGCCCACTGTTAGGCATCGTCTGGCCAGCAGGGCGGCCCTCTTTCCTCCCACAGACGGTGATCCCAGAGCACTGCCCTCGCTAACCTGCCTGAACTCATTCTCTGTCTCAGGACGAGCTTCCTGGGGGACCCACCCTGCGTGGGGAGACGGGCCCCCAACGCACCACACACGGCAGCCAAAGGAGGGTTCCCCCTACAGTCGCATAGTGAAAGGACACACTTGCTCCAAGGGTGATGCCCTTGCTCAGAAGCTTCCAGAAACTGCCCCGATTCCTTTTATGAGCAGATGTGGGAACTTCCTCCCGTTGATACTTCATCCCACTTTGGTGATCTCCTGGTGTATAAGCCTTGGTCTGGGTGACTTATAGCTATTTTCAGTTTTTATTCATTCCTCCACTTGAGAGAGATTCGTTGGACCTCTGCTATAGGCCAGGCTCATGCTACATGCCAGGGACACCCAGGAGCTCAGGATTGCAGCTCCCTGCCCTCAAGCTGCTCAAACCCAGGTGGGGAGGGAGAGACGAGCAAGTGCCTGGAATACAGGGGGGGCGTGTGGCAGGGGAAGTCCCAGTCTGCGGGGGAGAGGGGCTGTCCAGAAGCGAGGATGGGACCCAGCTTGGGGCTGGCGTACCAGACGGTGAGTCCTGTGGGAGGATGCTTCTGGGAAGATGACACTGCAGGTGTTCCTGACGTATCTTGGGAATGACAAGCGGTTTAGTGTGTCTGGAGCAAAGGGAGGACGATGGAGAAGCAGTAGGGGGTGGAGAGGGAGGGCAGGGGCCAGGTCTCGAAGGGGCTTGAAGTACGGGCAGAGGAGTGACTCTTAGAAGCTGAGTGCGGTGTTCAGGTTGGCGGCAGCTGGGCGGCTCTCTGGGCACAGTGGGCAGGGAGTGGATGAACGGGATGCGGATAGTAATGGACATTATGGGGTCACGCAGAAGAACGTGTGCCTCCAAACTTGGCCCAGCTCTGAGGATGGTCCTCATGCAGCCCTCGTGTCCCTTGCAGGGAAGAACAGCCTGGGCGTGAGTTCCTGGGGGGACCACGCTGCTTTACGGGGACCCTCCGATGCATCACATTGTTTCACGGTCACCACCCCGCCCCTGAGCCAATGGCCATCTGTGAACAGTAAAGGGAAATTCCATGTCAAAATGTGCCCAGATTGTCAGTCGCTCTGCCTTACTTTTGGAATTCAGCTTCAGAGCCTCTAACAGCTGCCTGCACTCCCAGCTAAAATATTAAAAGAAATATTTTTGTTAACAGAACTTCTCTGCTTTGCTAGAATCTTGCTGTACATTTGTAATGATTTTCTGGGCTCCTTGGAAGGCTAAGGAACAGCACAGAAAGAGAGGGTAGGGAAGGACCAGGGCAGCGCTGCTGATTTACACACCAACAATCAAGCGACCTGTCCGCTCACCTCTGCCGTCCTAAAATCACCTTCCCAGTTTAAAAGAAAAAGTGCACACGAGCCCAACACAGACATGACAGTGTGGAAAATCAGCACCAGTGCTTGCCCTGTCTCCGCTGAGGACAGAAGTCAGACCCCTTGCTGACCTGGGCCCCCTCTCTGTACGACCTTAGTTTTTCCACATTGCGGTAGCTGGAGTTAAAACTTGGAGTTAGAAGGTCCCCAAGATACTATTTAGCTCACCCCTTCACCTCGGCTTACAGATTGGAAAACCAAACTAGAGGGGGCAGTTACTTTGTATATACCAAGAAATAAAAATAAAATATATTTAAAAGATTGATGGGTTCATATATGAATGTACAATGAACAAATAATTAAATTCCACAGGTTACAAAACCAGCTGTAGGCAGCTCTCCACCATCCTAGTCAGGCCACACTGCAATGTCTGAGGCTTCCGGTGGCTGTAGGATTTGTGGAAGGGTCTGGCATGTGGCCTGGGAAAGAAAGGAGTTAAATAGTAACTGTTAGTCTCCACCCCCTTCCCTTTCCAGTCCTGAGGTTTAACCTGAATCCTACTCGTTCCTCGTGGGGGGCTTTTTTTTTTTTTTTAATAGCTTAGTCCTTAATCTGGCCTACTGATGCAACTTCAACTCTGATCCACACACTCTGTTACCAGACTTCTCACATCGTAGGCATTGCATTATCATCATTCCAGATAAGAGAGAGATGGTAAAAAAATAAATGTTTCTGGTCACATTAACTTCACAGTTTCAGAACTAGACAGTTCGTAGCAGGAAATTGAAAGAGCTTGAGCCCTCGTTACAGATCAAATGCAAGAACACGTGACAAATCAAGAGAGGAAGAAAGGGGGCAGTAGACTGAGGACAGGAAAATGTGATCCAGTTTTCAAGAATGGAGAAACAGTGCAATCTAGAAACAAACTAGCAAGACTGACCGGTTCTGAGCAAAATTCCAGAATGATGTAATTTTTAAAAAATTTTTTCAGTTTTAGTTTTTTTATTGAAGTATAGTTGATTTACAATGTTGTGCTAATTTCTGCTATACAGCAAAGTGACTCAGTTATACACATATAAACCTTCCTTTTTAATATTCTCTTCCATTATGGTTTATCCCAGGATATTGAATATAGTTCCCTGTGCTATACAGTAGGACCTTGTTGTTTATCCATTCTAAATGTAATAGTTTGCATCTACTCACCCCAAACTCCCAATCCTTCCCTCTCCCTCCCCTGCCTTGATAACCACAGGTCTGTTCTCTGTGTCTGTGAGTCTGTTCCCGTTTCATAGATAGGTTCATTTGTGCCATATTATAGATTCCACATATAAGTGATACCATATGGTATTTGTCTTTCTCTTTCTGACTTACTTCACTTAGTATGATAATCTCTAGTTGCATCCGTGTTGCTGCAAATGGCATTATTTTGTTCTTTTTTATGGCTGAGTAGTATTCCATTGTATATATATATATATATATATATATATATATATATATATATATATCACATCTTCTTTATCCATTCATCTGTCAATGGACAGATAGGTTGCTTCCATGTTTTGGCTATTGTGAATAGTGCTGCTATGAACATAGGGGTGCTTTTATCTTTCTGAATTATAGTTTCTTCTGGATATATGCCCAGGAGTGGGATGGCTGGGTCATATGGTAATTCTACTTTTAGTTTTCTAAGGAACCTCCGTACTGTTTTCCGCAGTGGTTGCGCCAACTTACATTCCCACCAACAGTGTAGGAGGGCTCCCTTTTCTCCACACCCTCTCCAGCGTTTGTTATTTGTAGACTTTTTAATGATGGCCGTTCTGACTGGTGTGGGAGGTACCTCATTGTAGTTTTGATTTGCATTCCTCTAATAATTAGTGATGTTCAGCATCTTTTCTTGTGCCTGCTGGCTATCTGTATGTCTTCTTTGGAGAAATGTCTGTTAAGGTCTTCTGCCCATTTTTCGATTGGGTTGTTGTTTTTTTGTTGTTGAGTTGTATGAGCTGTTTGTATATTTCGGAGATTAAGCCCTTGACTGTTGCATCATTTGCAAATATTTCTTCCTGCAGAATGGTGTACTTTTTAAATGATTAGCGGGAAAAAAAGAGCTAATTGCTGGGAGCTGGTGAACAGTCACTGGGAACCAATCTCATTTCACTTTAATGAGGTTGTTAGGATGACAGCCCCGGGGAAGGCAAGGAGCTAAATCATCTTTATTTTAGCAAGAAAAATTGTCCACCTCGTTCCACAATTCTTTGTAAAAACAAAAGAAGCAGCAGCAGAATCTAGAGATGAACAATGACAGATGGCAATTGGTGGCCTCAGTGTGACAATAAGGGAGGCTGGTGTCACCAAACCTCACTTCCCAGCCCAAGTTGTCCACATACCTACAGGCCCATGAAGGTGCTGGTAGGGTCTCTGAGCCCGATGTGGTATCTCCGAAGGCCTAATGGGAAGCATGCTTTTACCCACAGGTCAGCCTGCATGTTAGCAGGGTGTAACAGAGGTGGGGGTGCGGTCTGGCTCTGTTCAGGCTGCGTGGGTTTGAGTTAGACATAAAATCTATCTCGATCTTTTTATCTCCAGCGACATGGAAATCTCCATTATCTGAAAAGCCTATTGCCACAAAACACCTACAAATCCCAGGTAATACATGATAAATCTCCTCTTAAACGCATAGCCACGCATGCAGTCAGGTAAAAGAAATCCCCGGGAGCCAAAAACAGCGGCAAAGCTGAGAACTCCAGCGCCTGCCCTTTGGGGACATTTGCCAAGTTCGGAAACAAGGAGGCTTGATGTTCACACTCTTTAGAAACCAGAACAAAACGGTGGACCTGCACGAGGTAGGGACTTGGAAATGAGACTCCTTCGAAATGCAGGATCCTTGGAGGCCATACCGTCAGTGACAAGGTGTAATGAAAGAATTAACAAAACGAGATGACAAGGAAACCTATGTCTCAACTCTCACTTGCTAAGGGGGAAAGAGAGGCCCCCATGAGAATCCATATCTACTTACCTGCCCTCATTGGGTTTGGGGTTTGAACTGACACTGTTTGGCCTGGAAACCAAAGTCAAGAAAGTATCTATGAGTGGCCTTGTGTTGATGGTTCCCCACGTGCAGAAACGAGAGCAAATTCTCTTTGGAGTGACCTGCCCTCAGCCCAAAGTGTATGGGATTTCCAAGATAGCTCCCAGCCATGTGTCATAAGATTAACCTTTACTGAGGACTTACCTTGTACTTCAATCCTTTACGTGTATTATCCCACTTAACGCTCACAACATCCTTTTGATGGTAGGTATTTTCCTTATTATTGTACCTCTGAAGGACATCCTTCAAATTTTTCAGGGTCCCTGATAGAGTTGATGTGGAAGCACTTAGAAGCACCCATGTCATAGGATGAATGTTTAGAGAGACTGGGGGCTTGGCTTGGAGAACAGCTGACCCACTGGAGGTCTGAGAGACACCCTCAGTTACTTAGAAGGCCATCTTGAATCTTGTTCTCAGCAGTTCCAGGGGCAGAATGGAGAACTTCAGACCCTCTCTAAGAAAGCCATTCCTAACGGGAGAGCACCAGGCATGCCATAATGGAGAGCTCTCTGCAATGCATATGGTTCAACAGAGGCACAGTAAGGATGCTGCCAAAGGGACCGCTGGCTTGAGAGGGATGCCAGACCCGAGATGTCAAGCCCCTCTTCCAACCCCTTAGAATCCTACAGATCAAACAGGGAAGGATCATGCGTAGGGATATTCCTTCCCCCTCCCTTCCTTCCACAACTGTTTACTGAGCACCTACTACATGCCAGGCACCATTCTAGCTAGAGATGCATTTATGTTGCTTTGTCTCTAGTGAAGGAAACAGACAGTGAACAAAATAATTTGAGATAATAATGCTAAGAAGAAAATAGTGATGAGACAGACTGGCAGAGAGCCGGATGGGAGCTCGTTATTAGGAAGTCATGAAAGGGATGGGGTTTGAGCTGAGACCTGAATGTCAAGTAAGAGCCAACCACAGAGAGAGTCCCAGGGTGCAAGAAGCGCGGAGATGTAGCGTAGGGCCAGCCTGGTACAGCTGGAGCCCAGGTGCAGTCATAAGGCGGTGGGAAGGTTTCGTTCCACTTTCTATTGGGAAGAATGATCACGTGTTAGCTTCAATGAGACCCAAGGTATTGATAGCTAAGATCCGTATAATCATTGAGAAAGTGAAAATTCGCCCTGCTGGCAGGCAAACCGAGGTAAACGAGGTTTCCAACAGGACATGGATGAAGCTAACCGAACAACAACAACAAAACAAAGAAACCGAGGCAAGGCCATCCTGCAGCCGCAAAATGACTAACACACTCCCTAGAATCCCGGAGCACAAGGCCAATCACGAGGCTCCTTTCCAAGACGGCCTTGGGCTCCTGGCTGCAGCGAGCCCCGTAAGCCCAGCACTGGGGCTGCAGGAATGCTCTTGGGGCTGCTCTACGTGGAGGCTGCCATGGAATCACGACAGTATTAGCCAGCATTACTCTTAACAGCTGCCAGGAAGTTTGCTAAGAGCTTTACACATACTTTGGGACATTGCATGTTGCCGCGACCCTCTGGGGTGACTGCTGTTATTACCACCTTCCTCCGAGGGGGTAAGACCGGGATTGAGACAGGAAAACTATAAGTGGCACAAAGGGGATTGAGACAGAGTCTGCCCCATAAAGAAGCTTGCCCGACAGCTATCTGCAAACCAGGGCCTGATTCGCCAGCAAAGCTGCTCTCAGCATTGAGTGCTGGCGAGGGCAGGAGCTAGCGCTCGCATCCAGGTCTGACCCCTAAGTGCTTGCTCATAACCACCATTATTGTACCACCTTTCTGCAGGTAAAGTCACTAAGTGAATCTCAGACCTGATGCAAAATGCAGGAGGCATCCCATATTAGTGCCCTTGTTCCCGGGAGAATTTACAAGATGCAAATGCAAACGCATCCTCTCTCCCCGGAGGGCACTAATCACCCATAATTCAGACGTCATGAGAGTTGGTAACCTGGAGCAAAGCACCTTTCTTCCACGAGCAGCTGCAGCATTTTAAGGGCCTTTCCCGGGCCCGGGTTCAGTTTGTGAAGTCTTCCGGGGACCCTTGTGATTTACAGATTCCCCGCTAATTTGTAGAACCAATGTGCCTGAGGCAGCTGTTGGCCTTTGCAGTAATTAAAACAAGGCTAATATTGGCAAAATAATAAGCAGGAAATCGTGAACGTTCCATCAGTAAACAAAATATTTTTCCACGCAATTTGGTTGTGCAGCCCGAAACTCTTGTATCCCCCAGCATTTGCTTCAAATATTCCTTCGTCCTCAAAAATCACTGTCAGATGTTTTCCTCTAACAAGGCTTCCCTGACTCCTTCCTTTAGAAAAGGACAGAAGATTCCCTCTTGGAGAGGGAGTAAAGAGAGGTCGGAGAACATGGGTCCTGGGAGGAGCTGATGCGGGGTTGATCCCAAGCTGCCCAACTTTCTGGCTTCAGGAGCGCAGGCAAGCTGTCGGAGCCTCTGTTTCTTCATCTGTAAGCTGGGGTGAAGACAAATCAGACACCAGCATGAAGCCACCCAGCACAGGGACTACAGGGGAGGCAGACGGATGAAGTGGCTCAGCCAGGGTCACACTGAGGGTGAGGCCGGAGCTAGGATGGAGTCGGCCTGACACAAATCCTGCGCTCTGTACCTGGCCAGGTGCTCTCTTCCAGAGCCCCTCCCCCAACCTGCCCAAGCGCTCCCAGCTGCAGCACAGCCCAGGTCAGAGACCACGTGGGAGCCAAGCCTGGAGCAGGCGTGAGGTCTGCCAGCCCGGGCTCCTGGGGACACGGACCTGCGTGAGTCAGTGGGGGGCAGGGGGATAAGGCATGTGGACTCAGATGGGGGCTCGGAAGGCCAAAGCCAAGGCCGTCTGGTCCACTATTAGAGTGTAGCTTGTCCCCTTGTCTTGGGAAAAAAACCAATCCTATGAGCCACTGACACCACGGCCCTTGGGCTGGAAGGCACCTGGGCTAATATTCAGACTGTAAGTACTGGTGCAGTTGTTAAAATACTGATATCCACCCAGAGCAACTGGAAAAGAGCTGCCCCTTCTCCTCCACCCCTCACCTCTGCACACCTGCATGCGGGAGGCCTCCAGTCCTTTCCGACCGGCCAGGCCAGGGCCCTACCTGTTGTTAAAGCCTCACCCCAGCCCTGAGCCACTGTTCGCCGAGGGCCCGCTGCTGGATTCCATCACGGACACCTTATCACACTCATTCTCACAGCGCCTCAAACCTGAAAGACGCCTGGCTTCTTTCGGGAGCCCTGGGAAGACTGTTGGAGAGGTACCTGGTGTTTCTAGGCCCGGCAGAGGATGCAAAGCTACAGACTGCCCCCTGCTGCCTCAGACGAGTATTGCAATCATCCCCAATTCGACTTCTTTCTCCTGAAACGCACTCAGCTGCCTCTTAGTGGGAAGTTACAGAATATAGAAAACAATAAAGAAAATAAAGACAATTGCCCAGAATAGTTTTTCCACTGCTCCCAACTTCCAGGAATCCAGAGCCTCCAGAGTAGCAACTACTGAGTTTCTTTTCTGCACAAAGTAACACTGTTTATGAGGGATGCAGTTCCCTGCAAATAACAATTTAAGACGAGACCCAAAATGGCTGTCAGCAGGGGCTCTGGTCCCGGCACCGCATCTCCTGCCCGTGTAAGCAGTGAGGGTGGTGATTTTCCTGAGCCCCCAGGCTCTGCACCCAAATCCAGACGTGATCAGCCCTCCGCACAAGGCTGTCACGATGCGTCAGGGAGAAATGCAGGTGAGCACACTCTCAGTCCTAAAGTGCTATACATATGCTATTTTTAATGTAATTATCTATCAGGGAATATTTAAATGATATCCCAGAGCCTAGATTGGTATTGAAAATGTAGAGCGCCTAATTGCTGGAAATTTTCAAGGACGCTCCTGGGGAAAACGGGGGTAGTTAGCGTTAGGCAGCCATGTGGCACGAGCACAGAAGACTTGATACAGCAGGCCTGAGACTGCTGTCCTCAGAAAGCCTGCTCATAAGACTGGCCCTTCGCTGGTGTCTGGGACCCTGGATTTCGGGAGGGTTCCCTCCATCCCCTGAAAAGAACGGCTCACTGTGCATAACCAGTTTGTGCCCCAGTATGATTTAAGCTGAGCCCTTGCCTTCCTCCCGGGAGTCTGGGATTTGGGTATGTGCTAGGCAGAGGGTGCCTACGTGACAGCCCCCTGGGAGCTGAGTCTCCAAGGGGCCCCTCTGGTGGACAACGTTTCACATGTGTTGTCACGACTCGCTGCTGGGGAATTGAGCTCATCCGTGTGGCTCGACCGGACGAGGGTTCTGGAAGCTTGCGCCTGGTTTCCTCTGGACTTCAAATCACGTGCCGTTTCCCTTTGCTGATTTTGCTTTGTTTCCTTTTGCCATAATAAATCACAGCCGTGAGTATCACCACAGGCTGAGTCCTGGGAGCCCTCCTAGCGGATCATCAACCTGGGGTGGTCTTGGAGACCCCGACACACCACCCGGCTCCCAGTTCTGGCAAGACCAGTAGAGCTGACACAATCAGGCCTTGCTGGAGAGCAACGTTGAATCTATACACTGAATCTATACACTGAATCTACACACTGAATCTACACACTGAATCTACACACTGAATCTATACACTGAATCTATACACTGAAAGTCATTAAAATGTCTGTGTGCTTTGACCCACAATCCCATTCTGGGAATGTGTCCTGTTGAAACAATTCAACAGAAAGAAACAGAGGCAGGAAGATATTCATCACAGCTAATGCCACACCTGAAAACAAAATAAATGCCCAAGAACAGAAAAAATGGCTAAGTAAATTAAGGTATATCAACTCTAAGAAACGGATTAAAGTGAGAGGTATGAAAAGAGAAACACGAAAAGATGTTTCCAATAGGCTCACTTTTTTTTTTTTTAAGCTGCATACAAAATGGTGGGGACATTGACAGCAAGTATATAACAAGCAGTAAGATGGAAAGTGTTTTCAAAAGTGAAAGTGGTTGGGCTGGGTTGGACGACAAAGGGGTGTCGATTTAGCTGCAGCTAAATTACCTTTCATGATGCTGTCCTAGGAAACTAAGAAACTTTCTGGGGACTTGGTAGGAGCAGTTGGAAAGGTGTGAACCGTGGCCCTGAATCCTTTCTTTATTTTCACCGCCTTTTATAAAGCCTTCAAGGTGTGTGCACGCAGGGAAAAGGGGATTAGTGTTGAGCCAACATTTTTATCCGGGTAAGGGAGGTGTAGCGGAGAAGAAGGAGGGCTGAAAGATGCAGACAAACATTTCCTGGCAGCGCCCCTGCCTTCCCCGAGCCCCGCTTCTCCCGGCACCCCATCCCCACCCTCTCCTCCACTGACCCTCATTTCTGCTCCCTCCCGACGCTTGCTCAGCTCTTTAAACCTGCTCCAAGGGCTCCCCGCAAGGCTCTCGGGCCCCTCCGCCCTACCCCGCAGTGGGGAACTACAGTTAAGGACTCTCTCTAGACGGCCAACACGGAAGGGGCGGAGTCTACACGAAGCGGGCGGGGCTCCTCGAGCAAGCCCCGCCCCCACCTCCCAGCCCAGCGGGGCCTCCCCCAGCTTTGGGGACCTCGCCAGGTGCTGCTCCCACCTGGCCTAGTCTGCAGTGCCTGTCACTGGGCACACCTGAGCCCAGGCTGTACAGATCTACCAGCACTGTGGTTAAGGTCCTTCTTGGGGTTGAGATAAACCCGATAAAATACAGCTCCAGCAACCCCCCAAATCCAGGGATTTTTGTCCTCTCTCAGAAAGTCATATATAAAGTAATATCACAAGTTGTGAGGTGTGCAAGGGGCAATGACTTTCTCTGGGACACCTAGCAAGTCACTGGCAGAGCTGGGACTGGAACCCGGTGTCCTGATTCCACGGGGCTGGGGAGGTGGGGTGGAGGGTCGTCCCGGGCTGGGGCTCAGTGAGACCCGCCCAGAGGGAATCTGGGTGCTTTTCCAGGTCAGTGACTGTGGAAAGAAAATGTTCAAGCTGGACTGGCAGGTGCAATCTTTTCTCCCATCAACATTTTATTTTGGAAATTTCTAAACACATTAGAAAGTTGAGGGCTTCCCTGGTGGCGCAGTGGTTAAGAATCCGCCTGCCAATTCAGGGGACACGGGTTCGAGCCCTGGTCCGGGAAGATCCCACATGCCTCGGAGCAGCTAAGCCCGTGCGCCACAACTACTGAGCCTGCTCTCTAGATCCCGCGAGCCACAACTACTGAAGCCCGTGCGCCTAGAGCCCGTGCTCCGCAACAAAGAGAAGCCACCGCAATGGGAACCCCGCGCAACGCAACGAAGAGTAGCCCCCGCTCGCAGCAACTAGAGGAAGCCGGTGCGCGGCAATGAAGACCCAATGCAGCCAAAAATAAATAAATAAATAAGTTTATAAAAAAAAAAAGGTTGAAAGACTGGTACAGTGAACATCCACATACCCATCCCCTAGATTTACAATTAACACCTTACTGTATTTGCTTTGTTGACATCGATCCATCCCTCTACCATCGATCAGTCTGAAATAGTTTCTAAATAAATTTTAATTTTTTACAACCAAGCCCCATGGAAATATTCAGCCTCCCCATACATCAGGCACTTGGTCATCCTGGACGCCCCCTGCTGGCCTTCTTGGTCCTGTTCCTTGTCTCTGGAGCATGTGGCCAGGGGAGCCAGGCCAAGGTATCTGAGCAAACTGCACGGCTGTTCCAGGCTGTTCCAGGCTGTTGCAAGCTACTCTGTACCCAGTCCGCAGTCAGCCTTATGGGTGGTTTTCCACATAGCAGGCACTGTGCTCTCAAAATGCACTCACGGGGCCCCTTCCAGAGGTTCCAGGAGGTCAGAGCCGCCACTCCTCAGGCACAGCAGGGACCTGTCCTGGTTGTGCTGGGGTCACAAACACCCAAGAGAGAGCAACCGCCAGGGAAGCCTGCTTCTGGGCCCCAGGGGTTTTCAGTTCATCTTTTTTGGAGACAAACTTCAAAGTCACCAAATGCCAGCCATTCTCATCCCAGCTCTGGAAGAAGCACAGAGGGAGGAGGAGAGACAGGGTCCCAGCCCCACAGCCTCTGCGTTTACTCTGATGTCCCAGCAGGTCACACCCGCTCAGTTCCTTCCTCATACAAGTGCTGGCAGCTCTTTGTGGCCCGGCGGCTCTCACCCCGTCTCCTCCACTCCAGCCCTCTACCAAGGCCAGCGTGGGCTCCACCACCTCCTCTCACCTGGACCACGGCCATGTCACCTCACCTGCTCGTCCTTTCCTGATCTTCTTTGCCCTGCGGCTTGAAGGCAGCAATGTCCCCATTGTGCACAAGCTCTCGACACAGCTCCAAACAGCCCGGGGCCCGGGGCCCCCCCTCCAGCCCCCATGCCCCTGCTCAAATACCAATGTTCTCTCTTGCATCCAAGCTTTTGCATTTGCCCCAGTTTTTCCACCTGGTAAATCCTTTTCACCCATGAAGACCCAACCCCCTGGCACCTCCTTCATGAGAGCAGGATCCAGAAGAGGTGCCCAGGGCGGGGCACGCACAGGAGGGTTGGTGTGTTGGCTGCATCTGTGCCCGCACGCTGGGGCGCTTCATGCTCCCTCCACGTAGCAGGGCTGTGTGTGTGTGTGTGTGTGTGTGTGTGGCCATCCGCCCCAGTATCTGCTTCCCAGTCATGCAGAGCTGGGAGCACCACGCCCAGCTGGGTTAGCCCACCGAAAAGTTTCATGGGAAGAACCATGACTCTGCCAACACACAGCGGGTAAGAAGGAGCTGAGAGCCCCAGAAGTGTGGCGTGCCCGGGGCAGCAGCCACGGGGGGCGGTGTCTGAGGAGGTCCGAGCAAGAGAGGCCTGGGAGAGGTCACACGCATGCGCGCGCGCACGCACACCCCTGCACCCATGGGAAGCCACCCCACCCCTGGGCTCCAGAGAACCACATCAGCTGGGTACCGACAGCCTTTTCTCCTCCTCTGCCCGGGATGGGCCTCCGGTGGGCAGGAGCCCTGCTGGCGCCCCCCAGGCCCCGACGGCCGCGCGGGCGGCCCTGGGAGCTGATGGTGTGCAGCGGGGCCAGCTGTGGAGGGTCTAGAGGCCGGACGAGGAGCCAGCGGCGCTGGTGCGGACCCTGCCCCCGCCCCCCAGAGGCACCCCGCACCTAACTCAGGGTCTAGGAAGCTTCTGGAGAAAGAGAGACGAGAGACAGGGGTGAGAGGGAGTAAGCCAGGTAAAGGGCGGTGGTGGAAAAGCGCTTGGGCTGCGGGGGGAGAACCTGAGCCGGGGAAGGTGAGGGAGCCCAGCCTTGGGCAGACTCAACAGAGTGAACAGCAGGGCCCGGCAAGGGGGGCGGGGCAGCCGCACCTGGTGCATCGGGGAGCCCATCAGCCCTTTGCAATAAGCCCTGCAGCTGGAGCTCACGGGATAAAGTGCACCGGCGGGTGGGGGCAGCCATGACGCCGTGGCTGCAGCCTGGGGCGGGATGCTGGCCCTCTGACCCAGCAAAGGACGTGCCTGCAAGCATCACTCAGTCCAGAAGTTCCTAGGAGAGCTGCCCTGTCAGGCTGCCGTGGCGGGCAAGACGGGCCTGGTCCCGGCTGCACGGAGCCCTCACTCTCAGGACAAGGCAGCCAAAGAGCAACAGAGGCACAAGGAGCAAAGTGTGGCTGGTGTCAGGAGGAAACGGACTGGGCAGAGTGCACGCCTTGTTTTTCCAGGAGCTCACAGAGGCCTCTCTGAGCAGGTGGCATTCAGGCTGAGACCTGAAGTATGAGAAGGGGCCACGGAGGAGTCTGGTGTATTTAAAAAAAAAAAACACCACCACATAAAGAACATGCATGTGGCCAAGGCGGTCAGTGAGGGGACAAGAGCCGTAGGAGGAAACACCCACGCACTTACTAAAGTCTAGGTACTTTTTTTCAAATGTCATAAGACGCCCTGGAGGGTCTTAAGCAAGAGGCTGATGTGACCAATTTACAGTTTAAATGACCAGTCTGGCCGCTATGCTTAGAAAGAATTGAAATGCTGGGCAGGGGTGACGACGTTTAAGAAACTGGGGACAGCAGGGCAATGTGGTGGCCTGAGCTCGGGTGGAGGAAGTGGAGCTGGGGATCTGTGGAAGAACGCAAGGAATGTTCTGGTGGTAGAATTACGAGAATTGCTGATGGATTGGAGAGAGAGAGAGAGAGTGTGTGTGTGTGTGTGTGTGTATGTGTTGGGGTATAGGGGACATGTACAAAGACAGGACCGTCTAGTGCCATTTAATTTTTCCAACTAATAATAGAATAAAGGAAGTTTTCTTTTTGAAAAAAGGAAAAAGAAAAATAAATTAGAAGAACAGTACAATGGAAACCATGAAAGAAGAGTTAAAATCCTAGGGAACAGGGCAAGAAGATCCAACATACCTTCAAACTGAGCTCCCCAAGGAGAGAATGGGGGACATGAACTACTTGAAGAGAAAATGAGAACTTTCCAGAACCACAGAAATACGTGAATGCACAGATACTGGAGGATGTGCTCCACAACCACAGGAGGGAAAACAAGCAAGGAAGGCACAGGGTCCAGAATGAGGGGAATCCCAGCATGGTGGTCCTGGAGAGCAGCCAGCCCCAGGGAGAGAGAGGACCCAGGGTCCCAGGGCTCAGGCTCTGGAGAAAATTTTTTTTCTTTTTTTGGCCGTGCTGCGTGGCCTAGTTCCCAGACCAGGGATCGAACCCAGGGTCCCTGCAGTGAGAGCGCCAAGTTCCAGCCACGGGACTGCCAGGGAATTCCCTGGAGAAAACATTTAAAAGAAATTGTTTATGACCTGATGCATTTGATTGTGTGGAAAATAATATTGAGAGGGAGCCTTACAATTTATTTGGAGAGTTTGGAATCAATGATCAGTACATAGAAACCTAAGATAATCAGGGAAAATGTCATTATTAACGCTAGAAAAAATTCTAATCTGCACAAAGAAAGGAACGGGGATCATATTATGCAATAAGTAGTATAATTAGTTCATCAATGAATAGGATTTATATAATTAGAAGGATATAAACAATACATATCAAGTGAACCAACATCTATAATGCAATGATTTTGGAAGAAATGGGGAAGAAGAAAGGGTGAAGAATGCTAATTCATTATCTCCCCTAGTAGAAAGCCAGTAGGTAAGCTTACATTTTTAGGACCTCAAGAAATGGCAGTGCACGTTTATTCTTTCAGAATATGGAGGTGAAAGGCTTGAAGAAACAGCTAAGAAACTGACTCTAGGTTGTGGGTCTCACGGGCTCTGAGGATTGGGGCAGAGAAACTTGCTTTTCTTCCAAGTCTTAGAGAATTGTTTGACTTTTAAAAAATAGATTAAAAATTAAACTACCAGCACAGCTGACACCATTTTTCTCATTGTCACTTTCCCTCCCCCGCCCTACCTTCCTCTGCCACACGCACTGGAAGGTTGCCAGGCTTTGGGGAAGTGAAAACTTGTTTTTCTTCGAGAAATACTGGCAGATACCCCAGCTGACCCCGGCACAGGGTGAGCCAGCATCCGGGTTCCTGACGCACCTGCTACACCCTCTGGCATCAGTTTCCACTCCATTGAAATGTGCGTTCATTTTACAGGCTCCACCAGAAACACTTGTTGATGCTTGGCGTCTGTTCCACTTACTGATTTTAGTTCCTCCGTGATGTAATCCATGCATCCGTGGCAGCAACTGATTCCTGTGACCCGGGGACAAACATGGTCAAAATGTCGCAGGGAGGACTCACACTGCCACTGTGTTTTCTATCCAGGGGTCAGAATTGGAGTTTCCTGAAAGACTGTGACCCCATGGTAAGACAAACCACGTTCCTGTCCGACATACTTGCACTTAGAATGTTTATTTATTCATCTAATGTTTATTGAGGACCTACTGTGTGCTTGATGCTGAAGTGTACAGAGACCAATAAAATACAACCTTGTGTCAAGAAACTCGGGGTCTGGTGGGAAAGAAAAGACTTACGTAGAGTATTTAGAAATTACTTTTCCCCAGTGTTTCTTGATTTTAGTGAGACGAACGCATTGGAAACGACAGGCATCAGCTGCTGAAATGTTTTCCTTTGCCTGAGGATGTCTGCAGTGTAGAGTGAGGTGGGGTTGGCGCCACAAAGAGAATGAGTTTGGGTGAACACGCTTTGTAAACTAATTCCCTGTGTCTAATATCACCACCGCCAGTCCATCCTCCACCAGAGTGATTTTCCTAAACTGCAAAACTGACTATATCTCTCCCTGGCTTAGAAGCCTTCAGCAAATCTGCATTTTCCAGGATGGTTCACAACACTTCCCATGATCCAACCTTGCCTCCCTCCCCGGCCTCCTTGCTCACCCCACGGTGACCCACAGGTTTTTTTTTTTTTTTTTTTTTTTTTGTGGTACGCGGGCTTCTCACTGTTGTGGCCTCTTCCATTGTGGAGCACAGGCTCCAGACGCGCAGGCTCAGCGGCCATGGCTCACGGGCCCAGCCGCTCCGCGGCATGTGGGATCTTCCCGGAACGGGGCACGAACCCGCGTCCCCTGCATCGGCAGGCGGACTCTCAACCACTGCGCCACCAGGGAAGCCCACACAGGCTCTCTTTTATCCATGCCTCTGTGCATGCTGTTCTCCTGCCTGAAATTCCCTTCCCACTTTGTCAGCCTGATGGCCTCCTATTCATCCTTCAAGACCCCGCCCGAATGGCTCCTTCTGAGAAATCTCCCCTTCCTGAGCAAGCATGTGGTCTTCACCCACCGGCACGTCTAACCCGTTTCTTGGGAACATTGTGTAATCGTGCAGCCAGCAATCTCACCTGGCCGTGGGCTCCCTTGGCGAAAGAGTAAAGATGGCTTCACTACTGCACAAACACCCCCAGCACCCAATAACTATTTAGCACTCAGTTCACGTTGGAGGAATGAACAAATGGGAGAAGGAATCTGGCTGTATAAAGCGTGGTTAGAGGCCAGATTGGAAGCCAAGCAGTGTAACAAGCCAACCAAGGTGGTGGCCACACTGGCCTGGCCCTTGTGGGCTTTAGGGAAGGTTTGACATCTGTATGGCTGGCCTTGAGGGGTTGCCGTCTGCCCTGCGATCGAAGATTGAGTTCATGGGGCCTGAATTCCTACCCTGAGCCCCTGCCCAGGCTCTTAGGCGACAGAGCCTCTCCCTGCCCCGGGCTGTGTATGAGCAACCTGACGCCTGAAACCCTCGGCCCGCCCAGACGATGGGACCACCTCAGCGTGGACTTTGCCGGCTGAGAGCCCCGATCCTATTTCTTAACACTGGTCCTGGCTCTTATGTTTGACACGGGGCAGCACAAAGTTAACTCTAAACAAGGGCAGGGAAGGCGCATCAGATTCGTCATAACTCAGACATTTACTCACTCCTCCATCCATCAGTTACGGAAGTCACCAGAAAGCATGTCCAGGGCAGCACCGCTCCTAAGACCCCAAAACTGGAAACAAACCCAAATCCCCCCGTGGCAGAACAGATAAATAACTTGTGGAGGATTCACCCAAATCACACGGCGGAATACCGTTTAGCACTGAGAACCAAGGGCCTGCCACCGCACACGGGAACACAGGTGAATCTCAGGAACACATCCTTGAGAGAAAGGAGCCAGAGGGAAGAGACCGGGACCTGATAGGTAGAGTTCAACACCAGGCAAAACAAGTCAAGCCCAGGTCGCCCTGGAGGTCGGGGCAGTGACTGAGGGGTTGAAAGGAGGCATCTGAGGTGGGTCGCGTTCTATTTCCTGGTCCAGGTGGGGCTGCACGGCACTCATCGCGTGGGCGCTGGTTGAGCTGTACAGTTGCGACTGGTGCACTTTTCTGTGTGCGCGTTAGATTTCAAGTCAAAATCAACCAAAAAACATGGCGTCCCCACCACGTGTGAGGCGGTGTCTTAGGCCTGGGGGTGGGGTGGAGGGGGTTTAGGGCGTGGTCCCTCCCTCGGCTGGCCAAGCATCACGGTGAAGGGGTCCTGGAAGCACCTGTGTAGGGAGCCCTGGGTGCAAGGAGGAGGGAGTGTGCATCTCTCGGCTGGAGAGTTGAGTCCCGGGTCCGGAGCGGAATCTGGGGTCGGATCACCCAGAGGCTGCTTCCTGCAGAGGCCATCTTCTCCCGCCTCCCTTCTCTTTCCTGCTCAGGCCTCTCCTGTTTTCCCACAGCCGGTGACCCTAACAGTCCCCTCTCCTCAGGGCAACAAGAAGGAGTCCCGGGAAGTTGCTGGAGTGCGTGCCTCTCTTCTCTGACACGGTCCCCAATTCCACGAACCAGGCTGTGGGCAGCAGGGTGGACACGCCCCTGGGGAAAGCCCACATCAGCCTGGACTTCTCCTTTGTGGAAGGAATCCGGAAGAAGGAGCTGGAAGACGAGCTACGGCCCATCCAGGAGGAGGGCCAGGCGGGCCTGGCCCCGGCGGGTGTGGGGCAGCGGGGACGCTGCTGTGGGTCCGGCACCTGTGCCCCGGGCAGCACCCCTGCATAAGCCGGGGGTCGTCATCTCTGAGCCCCATGCGAGCCTTAAGAGGCCTCCTGGATCATCTGCGCACCCGACATGGAGAGGGCTCAAGAACCTGCCTGAGGCCATATAGCCGGCAACAGTGGGGCTTCCCTAAGGGTCAGGGCCCCATGAGGGGTCAGGAGCGCCGTCCACTGGGCTCGGATCCTGCTGACTCAGCAGCTGCAGCCTTGGGCGCGTTGCTGGGGCCTCTGCGCCACCGTTTCCCCACCCGTAGCATGGTGTGTTCGTTTCCTGTCGCTGCTGTAACCAGTGACCACAAGCTGAGAGGCTCAAAGCAACACATACATGTTGTCTCGCGGTCCTGGAGGCCAGAAATCCAACGTGGGTCTCACTGGACTGAACTCAAGGCGCTGGCAGCGCTGCATTCCTTTCTGGAGGCTGGAGGAATCTGATTCCTCACCTTCTCCAACTTCGGGAAGCTGCTCACATCCCTTGGCCCATGGCTCCTTCATCCTCAAGGGCAGCAGCGTGGTATCTTCAAATCTCTCTTCCTCTCTCCCTCCCCCACCTTTAAGGACCCTGTGATTACACTGACTCACCCTGATCAGCTCATGGTCCTCAATTTAATCACATCTGCAAAGTCCCTTTTGCATGCAAGGTGACATATGCGTGGTCCCATGGACACCTTTGGGGAGCCACTTTTCTGCCTACCACGTATAGGGATAAAATGGTACATTTTGGGGCTTCCCTGGTGGCGCAGTGGTTGAGAGTCCGCCTGCCGATGCAGGGGACACGGGTTCATGCCCCGGTCCGGGAAGATCCCACATGCCGCGGAGCGGCTGGGCCCGTGAGCCACAACTACTGAGCCTGCGCGTCAGGAGCCTGTGCTCCACAACGGGAGAGGCAGCAACGGTGAGAGGCCCGCGTACCGCGCAAAAAAAAAAAAAAAAAAAAAAAAGGTACATTTTGTAGGGTTGTTGTGAGGATTGAATGAGTTACCCTGGGTAATTGTTTAGAGCAGTGCCTGCAACACGGTATGAGGATGTGTTTGCAGAGGATGGCCCTCTCTCAGGAGGGAGAGCTCCATGCTGGTGCAGTCACCCGGGGAGGATGCGGGTCCTCAGACAGGGGCTGCTGAGAGGGTCAGGTCTCCGGTGAGGGTCTCCATCTCCTTTGTTACCCGTGTAATGGTCAGGATGGTCAGAGCGAAGCTAAAGCCAAGAGGGGGGAGCCTGCCTACAGGGGACCTGAGTCGAGGTGGTGCTGGCCGCCGTCACAGGTTCCCTGGATCCATCCACATCCTCTGTGCTGTGGGGCAGGCAGAGAGGCACCTGGACCTGGGCTCGGGCCAGAAAGGGAAGCAGGGAGCCTGGGGTCCAGGTGACGCTCACGTGAGCAGTGCTGGCCCAGGGCCTGGAAGGAAGGGGACACTTGCTAAGTGCTGGTCTCCTTCCGCTCCCAAGGGTCGTGTTAGCAGCCCAAGAAAACTTTACGAAGGAACTGTTTTCCAATCTGCAGAATCCTTGATCGCCACCAAGAATAGGTCCTCAACGGTATCAGGAGTTACTCAGGACGCACTATTTCCACACAACATAAACCCACCCCACTTCACTGCCAGCCCTTGACTCCTGCAAAGTGTAATGGAACAAACCAGGCCTGATTCTGAGCCAGCTGGGAAGAGACAAGGTCACCCACGACAGGACACAGCCCTTTGCACTTGGACCTGGAGGATGCAGCCTTCTTTTTCAGAGTCTGAGACGGAAGCTGGGTTCCCTGTCCAAACTGAGATCACATGCCTGGGCAAAAGTCAGTGGTCAGTACAGTCAGGGTCAAGGTCACATCGTGGCAGCATCACAGGACAGACAAGTGTCCCCCCTTGGACTGGGCTGGTCCGAGACAGCTGCTGTGGCTCCTTAAAGACTCTATCTGCATTTTTGCCATAAGGATGCTCCATTTTATGTTTATGCCCAGAAAGAAAAACAAAACAGCACAATAAAGTTATTTCCATTAGAGAGACAGGGTCAAAGCAAGAGGTATTCTGGGAACTACCAGGAAGTGAGAGAAATCGAGGTTAAACATCGATGCATATGCCTGCCCCGGGAGGGAAGGCAGGAGGCCGGCTGGCTCACCCTTCCTGGAGCACGGCCACCCAGAGACGGTGCGGTGTACTGCGCACAGACGCCGTGCCTGGCACATCACCCAAATCGCCTCCTTGCTAAGTATCATTGTCACCATCTGAGAGATGTGGAAACTAAGCCAAAGACTTCATTCAGTCTGGTCTGGGTCCCACAGCTTGCAAAGAGTTGGGATCCCATCTCACGCCATCTCCTCTCCAGGCCTCAGTCTCCACCTCGACGGGGGAGGGGAGACAGATTCCTAGGACATCCCCAGCTCAGGGCTCCGTGCTCGGAGCGTTCGGTGAGCGCTGAATCACACAGCTGTGGGGGCTCTTTTAGAGAGTTGGTACCGTCATGCAGTGGGACACACCAGCCCATTTCTTGCTCAAAGGTCCACATGGAGCTGGGGCTCAGCCAGACTTGGCTCCAGGCTTCGGACTGGGTTCACGTCTGTGCACCTGTCTCTCGTGCTCTTGGACCAACAGCTTCCAGGGCACGCGCTTCTCATGGCACGTCACTACAGCCCAAGAGCCAGACCAGGCAAGGCTTCCGTACACCCCATCCGATAACGTTTATTGGCCAAACAAGTCACGTGGCCAGCCCCAGCCTCACTAGGGCAAGAAAGCATACTTCACCCCCAGCGGGAGGGTCAGAGGGCAAACACCTGACCGATTCCACAAGCTTTGGACGAGAGTTTTCTGTAAGACACATAAAACAACATCTGAAATAGAGCCCTGGGTCTCCGGCTGCCTGCAAAGTCTTTGGACTGAAAGGATCCCAGACCTGGTCTGTCCAGACTTGGACGAGCCCTTCTAGAGCCAAGCACCTGCTCCTGTTTCTGCTCCAGCTTATGCCTGACCCCACCCTGGGGCTGGGGACCCTGGACCTCTCAGCCTGTGGGAGCTTAGACACCAGGTGCGGACTGATGTCTGTCTGTGGCCCCGACGCCAGCCTCATGCCTCGTTTGGGCCGGAGCAAAGGAGGCCGGATGCACCGAGCCTGCAGGTCAGCCCCAGCCAGGGCAAGAAGGGGCTTTATCAGCAGGTAAACGGGGGCATCTCAGAAGCCAGGGGCTAGGAAGCAGCAGGTTCTAGGAAGGACTGGAATCGGGGCTGATGAGCCATAGCGAAGCCTGAAGGCTTCTTTCGTCCATTTTTATCACTGCTTCTCTGAGCACGCCTGCCTCACCCTCCTCTCCATGGCCAAACCAATATCCCTGCTTCCATGGGATTAAAAAATGACCACTGTTCAGGGAACACCAGCCCAGGGCGCCTTCCTATGCCAGAAAGTAAGGAAGTGTTCAAAACAGCGGGGAGAAATGTCAAAGGGACAAAAGTGCCCACCTGAATGGGCTCCCACGGGCTAAATTTGGGATAATTTGAGCATCTAAATGACGTTCATCCCTGACTGCACCTGTGAGAGCTAAAGCCAGTGCCCACAAATCCCACCCGAGAACACTGCTACTAATAAAGCAACAACAAGTTCATACCAATAATTTTTAAAATTTTAAGTAGAGGAAGAAAAGCTCTTCTCAACTGAAGAATACAGGAGAAATGATATAAACAGAAAATTACCATTTTATAACTACTTGATTTAAGCAAGAATCCATAAAAGACGCTGTAACCACTGGGTCAGAGAGTCTTAGGGAGCGGCAGGTGGTGAAATCTGGGAGATTCCACCTTAACCAAATACTTATTAAATGTAACCTCCCCCTCCTAGGCTGTTGACATCATGAGTCTCCTGGTGGGACCCACAGGGGCAGAGACTCGCCCAGGGAGAGCTCCCAGACACCTCACACAACCTGAGGGCGACTGAGGAAACACCAGGTTCCCCTCAAGACATCAATGTCATAAAAGACAAAGGACAACTGAGGACGTGATCCAGGTCAAAGGCGACCTGCGTTTAAGGTTGTGACCAGCTCTAAAGGACGCTTTGAGACTAAATATCAGATAATGGACTAAATATCAGATAACACGAGCTAAGTATTAGGTAATAGCACTGTATCAGCGTTCAGTCTGCACAGGGTGATAATTATATCTGGGTTAGGTAGAACACCCTCGTTCCTGCAAGATGTATGCTGAAGTATTTGCGGGTAAAGCCACGTGATGTCTGTTACTAACTCGGATGTGGTTGAACAACAACAACAAAATGGGGGTGGTGTGTAAGTCGAAAGACAAGTAAAGCAAAGGTGGATAAAAATTTTAGCAATTGATAAACTTCAGTGAAGAGCATATAGGTGTTCATTGAACTATTCTTGTAACCTTTCTACGGGTTTGGGGATCTTCAAATCAAAGCGGGGGTGAGGGGAATGGCCATGACCAATGGCCCCTGAGTTGAAGGCTTCCCTATTGAAGAGCCGGGGTGAGAACGGACCACTGGGACAGCGGTCCCGAATGGGACAGTCAGTCAGCGCTTGATGCCAAGGTCCCTGGGAAGGTATTTCCAGACCTGCTTCAGTCAGGGAGCTGCCCTGCTCCGGTCAGCTGTGGCCCTGGGAATGGGGTCAGGTTCATGTGACAGGCTGTGTCCATGTAACCGTGTAGAGGGCAAGAGGCAGCGTTTCTTTCAGATGAGGACTGTTATTATGGGCTGCAGAGATATCCCAGTGGGTGTGCACTGAAGAACCCCCCGCCATCCTAGCACTCCCCACCTTCCTGAGGATACAGAGAAGCCCTGGAGATCAGCCATCATGCTAGTGCGATGTCCCAGCTGGGACGTGGGGGCTGGGACCCGCACACCTTCCTACGGGGCCCACATCTGACTCCACCTCGGGCCACTCTCCCCCACTGCTTCAGGAGCAAAGCCAGTGCCCACAAATCCCCAAAACGTTTTGCTAGTTTGCACGTGGTAGGGAACTACCATATTTTGAGCACCAACTGTGTATCTCTCAATAACCTTATGAGGTGGGTATGATCACCCCCATTTTAAAATGAAGAAACTGAGGCCAAGGAGAGTCAAGGGCTTGCCCAAGATCGTACAGCCTGTAAGGGCCATGCTGGGAGGGCAGCAGAGGTTTACGCGACACCCAAGTCCTATACCCCACGTCCCGGGTTTCAGAGACATCCCTCAGGCAGCCAGCTCTCCCAGAACAGCAGGGGTGGGCTGGGCCCCAGGCTGAAGCAGCTCTCCTACGGCTGGTCCTGGGGCAACAAGATAAACAGAGTCCAAGACGGGGGGAGGGACAAGAAGGAGCCACAGCCGTGTGGCAGGACTGGGAACCCCCAGCCAGGACCACCTGGAAATGGGAACAGCCTCCTTGCTTCAACAGGTAAGTGGAACAACTTAACGAAAGTCAAACACCTGGCACACAGCGGGCACTCAGCAGACTCTAGGCGCATGGATAGCTGCCACTGCTGCTGTTGGTAAGCCTCTGGTGCTTGTAAGATAGCTCTTTGCTTCAAAATAAACAAATGGGACCTAATCAAACTTGTAAGCTTTTGCACGGCAAAGGAAACCATAAACAAAACGACAAGACAGCCTGCTGATTGGGAGAAAATATTTGCAAATGATGCAACTGACAAGGGCTTAATTTCCAAAATGTACAAACAGCTCATACAACTCAATATCAGAACAGCAAACAACCCAATCCAAAAAATGGACAGAAGACCTAAATAGACATTTCTCCAAAGTAGACATACAGATGGCCAAAAACACATGAAAAGATGCTCAACATTGCTAATTATTAGAGAAATGCAAACCAAAATTACAATGAGGTATCACCTCACACAGGTCAGAATGGTCATCATCAAAAAGTCTACAAATAATAAATGCTGGAGAGGGTGTGGAGAAAAGGGAACCCTCCTGCACTGTTGGTGGGAATGTAAATTGGTGCAGCCACTGTAGAAAACAGTATGGCGGTTCCTTAAAAAAACTAAAAATAGAGTTTTCATATGATCCAGCAGCCCTACTCCTGGGCATAGATCTGGAAAAGATGAAAACTCTAATTCGAAAAGATAAATGCACCCCAGTGTTCATAGCAGCACTACTTATAATAGCCAACACATAGAAGGAACCTAAGTGTCCGTCGGCAGATGAATGGATAAGGGAGATGTTGCATGCGTATATATATATATGATGGAATACTACTTGGCCATAAAAAAGAATGAAATAATGCCATTTGCAGCAACATGGATGGACCTAGACATGATCACACTAAGTGAATTAAGTCAGACAAAGACAAATAGTATATGATATCACTTATATGTGGAATCTAAAACATAGTACAAATGAACTTATTTACAAAACAGAGACAGACTCACAGACATAGAAAACAAACTTATGGTTCCCAAAGGGGAAGGGTGGGAGAAGGTTCTGGAAGCTGTTCCTGAGAGACTCTTCCTCCTACCTGCTCCTCGTCCTTCCAGTGATCCCGCGCTCCACTTAGCACCTCGAAATCATGATTAGCTGCCTAAGGAGGAAGATTCTGTAGCTTGTAGTCGAACCCTCACTGACACACTCTTCTTGTCAGAGACCCCTTCTGGACCCCTCAAAGTTCCAGAACATTCTGTTATCTCCCGGGACTCTGTCTGGGTGGCTCATGGGACTCATTTTGAATTTGCCACAGAGAGTGAGCTCCCAGGCACGCAAATCTGTGACTCGAAGAAGAGTGATGTTTACTCTTTCGTTCCCGAAGGCTGTGGTGAGAGCAGGGTGGGCTGCTCTCAAGGTTACTTGATTTTTATAAGATGGTGCGACAGGATCTTCCATGCAGCCAACTGTCAGGAAGCCACTCCTGCCCTGAGTCACTTGGCTGTCTTTGAAGATGAGCTGCACTTTAAATGGATGTCAGGCCTGCAAACCGGTCCATCTGGACCATTTTTCTAGGTTCCACATATATGCGTTATGCGTTAATAACACATATAAGCGTTATGCGTATATGCGTTAATAGATGATATTTGTTTTTCTCTTTCTGACTTACTTCACTCTGTATGACAGTCTCTAGATCCATCCACGTCTCTACAAATGACCCAATTTCGTTCCTTTTTATGGCTGCGTAATACAGAGACACAGATGTAGAGAACAAACGTATGGACACCAAGGGGGGAAAGTGGGGGGAGCTGGTGGAGGGATGAACTGGGAGATTGGGATTGACATGTAGACACTAATACGTATAAAATGGATAGCTAATAAGAACCTGCTGTATAAAAAAATAAAATAAAATAAAATTCAAAAATTCGAAAAATAAATGGATGTCAGGGAGTGGCATTTTGAAGTCACTGGGTCCATTACACACGTAGCAGAAGTTTGGCCAAGTTATCGATGTTTACGACGGAGTCCTACAGGGAGGGCAGTCACCATTCTCAGTGCTCCAGCCACTGCTTCTCAGCCCGGTGTGCATTTTATATATATATATAAATGTATGTGGGTATGTACAGAGTGCATATGAATATATATATATATATATGTCTATTATGGACTGAACTGTGTTCCCCCAAAACTCACATGTTGAAGCCTTAACCCACAATGTGATAAAGTTTGGAGACAAGGCCTTTAAAGAGGTAATTAAGGTTAAGTGAGGCCATAAGTGTGGAGCCCTAATCCAGTAAGATTGGTGTCCTTATAAGAAGAGAGAGACACACCAGGGCTGTACACACGGAGGAAAGGCCACGTGGGGCCACAGCGAGAAGACAGCCATCTACAAGCCGAGGAGACAGGTCTCATCAGAAACCCACCCTGCTGGCCCATTGAACTTGGACTTCCAGCCTCCAGACCTGTGAGAAAATATATCCCTGTTGTTTAACTCACCCAGTCTGTGGTATTTTATTAAGGCAGCCCAAGCAGACAAATATAATACACACACACACGCACATGCACACACACACGCACGCACACGCACGCGCGCACACACACACGCACACGCACACGCGCACACTCGCACACGAGTGTCCTGAGAGGGCAAAAGCAATGTCATCTCAAGAGCAATGGGCACATCCGTCCCAGTGAGACAGGCTGGGACCTGGGGCCCTTTATTGGAGAGCTTGCAGCTGGACAAACGTCTCCTTGAGCAACAAAATACAAAGACACTTTAAGGGACCAAAAATAACTGCATGCTTGTGCAGTTGGGGCAGAGTATGAACAGTAAGATACAAAAAGGCCAAAATTCAACGGCCACTTCTGAGGTGCTGGGGGCAAAAGCAGGGTTTCACGCATGACCCCTGCACACAGCACCACCAAGGGGGTGGGCACACCACCTAAGCCACCCTTCCGGTTCGACCCATCAATCTGCTGGGACCCATGTCCCAGTAAAGCCTCGCATGAATTTCTCATCTGGCTTCTTATTGATTTCTATTGCTTCAAGAGTCCCAGAACCCAGATCAGTAACACCAGGACTAGATCTAGTCCCGGAACTCGGGCTCCTTCAACTTTCTGGAGCTCAGAATCTGCACATTCAGAGTCACAGCACTTCATGCACATCTTCTCTTTTGTTTTTAAACTTTTTAATATGGAACATATTAAACCTATGCAGAAGTAGAGAGTCTAGTATAATAATCCCCCATATACCCATCACCAACTTCAAAAATTATCAGCTCATGGCTCTTCTCGTTTCATCTGCATCCCCACCCTACCACCCAAAACCCCGATACTTTGAAGCAAGTTCCAGACATATTACTTCATCTGTAAATATTTCAAGATCTCTAGAAGACAAGGACTAGACCCACTGACACACACACTCTTTGTTTTCCTCTGAAAGATTTCTTTCTATGCATCCCATTCTCCCTTAGACGTGGAGAAAGAACTCAATACCTTCTGGGTTTTCCCAGCGGGTGGGAATGACGGCCAAGTGCAGGCTGGAGGATCAGGGACGGAAGGTGGGGCAGACAGAGGGAAAGCCTCAGATGCCCTGCTGAGGTTCACAGCACAAAACCACAATCATGGTGTCCACTGAAAGAAAAACACACATAGTAAAAGTTGTGAGTTAAGTTTTTTTTCTTTCTTGGTTTTTGAAATGATTTTATTTTTTTAAATAGATCTTTATTGGAGTGTAATTGCTTCACAATACTGTGTTAGTTTCTGTTGTACAAAAAAGTGAATCAGCCATATGCATACATATATCCCCATATCCCCTCCCTCTTGCGTCTCCCTCCCACCCTCCCTGCCCCACCCCTCTAGGTGGTCACAAAGCACGAGTTGATCTCCCTGTGCTATGCGGCCGCTTCCTACTAGCTATCTGTTTCACATTTGGTAGTGTATATATGTACATGCCACTCTCTCACTTCGTCCCAGCTTACCCTTCCCCCTCCCCATGTCCTCAAGTCCATTCTCTATGTCTATGTCTTTATCCCTGCCCCGCCACTAGGTTCATCTCAATATCAAAAAACAAACAACCCAATCCCAATATAGGCAGAAGACCTAAATAGACATTTCACCAAAGATGACATACAGATGGCCAAGAGGCACATGAAAAGATGCTCAACATCACCAATCATTAGAGAAATGCAAATCAAAACTACAATGAGGTATCACCTCACACCAGTCAGAATGGCCATTATCGAAAAATCTAGAAACAATAAGTGCTGGAGAGGGTGTGGTTAAAAGGGAACCCTCCTGCACTGTTGGTGGGAATGCAAAATGATACAACCACTATGGAGAACAGTATGGAGGTTCCTTAAAAAACTAAAAATAGAATTACCATATGACACGGCAATCCCACTACTGGGCATATATTCTGAGAAAACCATTATTCAAAAAGAGACGTGAGTAAAGTTTTATTTGGAGACCTTATTGAGGACCATAGCCTGGGAGACAACTTCTCAGATAGCTCTAAGGAACTGCTCAGAAGAGATAAGGGAGAGCCAGGATATATATGAACTTTTTTGCTGGGAAAAACATGTAGTCAAGCATCAAAAGATTACTGCTAAGCACAAAGAACAGACATCTCAAGTTAATGATTTTAGGGCTTTTCTCTGTACAGGAAGATGCAAGAATCTGGGGTCATTAGACGTTTTTCCTTAAATGTGCATCTTAACTAGCTAAAAGGTCAGTAAATCCAACGCACAGAATGCTTCCTGGTTTTCTCCACCCTGAATTCCCCTCAGGGCACACTGGTGGTGGGCAAGTGCAGTGGCTCACAGGCTGGATCCTATAGAACTGGAACACCAGGCAGCATTTTCTTCTTTACAGTGGTTTCTGGCATTGTATTTTTGTGACTTTTCTGTTTCGTTGTAACCTTGACTCAGTACCTATACCATTTTGAGCCTGAAAATGCACCCCCAGCCCCTCAGTCTAAGTTACCTTCTTTTGTCAATAGAAGTCTATTTTTACCTCCTTAAGAAAAAAATTCACTCTCAAGTGCAAGTCTCTGGAGGGGAGTGTTCAGGGTTAAGGACCAAGCCCTCAGGAAGGAAGCCTCCTGCCCTTGGGGAGGACACGTCCCCACTCTCGGCTGGAGGAAAGCGCGGCCCCGCAAGGACTGTTTCTCCGTATGTAAATCGAGGAGGACGCACAGAAACTAAGTTGGGTCGTTTTAAGTTTTTACCTCTGAAATGCTTAGTGAGAAAAACAAAGGAAAACACTTTTCAGGAGTGAAAAATCCCAACAAAATGGCCCATTCCCCCGTGAGGGGTGCCCCTTTGCCCTCCTGAGGTTCAATTTCTGCCCATCCAACCCGTGGGAAAGCGAGAGACGTCGCCCGCAGGCTCAGAACTGCACGAGTTGGTTTAACACGGAAAAGTGAATCAGCAGCGGTCAGATCACGCAAAGGCCAGCGTTGACCTGCCCCTTGGGCAAGAGGCGGACCCCGGGGCGGAGGGAGAGGGCCTGGGGAGGGGTCGGGGCGAGGTGGGGGACAGACGACTGGGAGGGAAGAGGAGCGGACCCCGGCCGTCTGGACCCGAGAGGGGCGGCTCCAGGCGGAGCGCTCCCGGGGATGGGCCGGGCTAGCGGGGAGGGGCGGAGCGACTGCGGGGACTGGGCGGACCTGGGAAGGCTTCGGGGCGAGACGGGCGCCGCGCAGACAAAAGGGCGGGAGAAGGGGCCCTGGGCGGGGTTCTGGGCGGAGATCGGGGCGGAGGGGCGGACCCCGACTGAGCGGCACGGAGAGGGGACAAGGGAAGGCGGAAGGACCGGGCGAGACCGGCGGCCGAGTGCTGAGCGGCTCCCCTTCGCGCGGCGGCCGGATCCTCTGAGTCTCGGAGTCCCAGCCTCGCCGGCGCCATGGAGACGCGGCTGCTGTGGTTCTGCAACTGGAGCGTGCTGGGCGTGAGCGCGACGCTCAAGCTGCCGCAGATCTTCGCCGTGCTGGGGGCGCGCAGCGCGCGGGGCATCAGCCTCCCGAGCCTACTTCTGGAGCTGGCTGGGTAAGGCCGGGGCGATCTGGAGCCGACGGGAGCCCGGGAGACCCTCGACTCTAATACAGTCGGGGTGGGGGAAGCGGAGCCGAAAGCGCGGGCCTCTCACTTCCCCTCCGAATTTGCTGCTTCCCCCAGCCTTGCGCGGTAACGAAAGACGGCGCACGCCCATTTTACAGATAAGAAAACCGACACTCAAGGAAATCATCACTCCGCCCATTAGTGACAAAACTAACCATCCAGCTTTGAGCAAGGCCGCTTGCACGTCGAGGCTCTCTCATCTGCATCCTCCCTAAAGCCACCCCCCACCATCCCCGCCTCCGTTCGTGGGTCTCGGTTTCGTCGCTTGTAAAATGAGAGGTTGGACCCTCTGGCTTTTAAAAGTTACACTTTTGGGGCTTCCCTGGTGGCGCAGTGGTTGAGAGTCCGCCCGCCGATGCAGGGGACACGGGTTCGTGCCCGGGTCCGGGAAGATCCCACATGCCGCGGAGCGGCTGGGCCCGTGAACCATGGCCGCTGAGCCTGCGCGTCCGGAGCCTGTGCTCCGCAGCGGGAGAGGCCACAACAGTGAGAGGCCCGCGAACCGCAAAAAAAAAGTTACACCTTTGGGTGCGGGGGGGCGCGGGGTGTCAGAGAACGTAGAGCTTTTGGGAGGGAGAGGAGGACTTGACCTGGACTTGGGCTTTAACTGGCGCTTGAAAAGCGGGAGCCGAGACTGCTCCAAGGGCCGGTTTTTCTATCAGAATCGGGGATGGGTGCCCTGATTCAGTATTTAAAAACCTGAACGTGACGGATGTTAACTAGACTTATTGTGGTGATCAGTTCACAATATGTACAAATATTGAAACATTATGTTGTATACCTGAAACTAATATAATCTTGTATGTCAAATATACCTCAATTTAAAAAAAATTAAAAAGTACTCTTTTAAATAAGCAAAGTAATAATAATAATAAAGACCTGAACGGTGAAAAGCAGAGTTGTGAGACTTGGTGGGGAAGACGTGAAGCCAGCAGTCTAGCTCCCTGCAAGGCCGGGCCCCCTCCCCTCTGCTCCTCACCAGCCCGGGGACCCCAGTTACCCTCCGGCGGTTCTGAGGGCCGGTCCTCAGCGGAAGCAGTCCTCGGAGGGGCGGTGGACCCTGGTTTCCCGGACCAGAAGGAAGGCAGGGGGGAGAGAGGGAGAAACAGGAGACCTCCAGGGCACAAGGGGTGAGGGGCCACCCTTGGACCTGCGGGGTCCCACCCGGGACACCCCCATCTGAGGGGCCAACTGTAGGATGTGTTTGAGCCACAGGCCCCTTGGGGAAGCACATCCTGCCTCAGAGCCACCCCAGTTCTCTGAGGAAAACAGATAATTACTGGGAGGAGAAGTTCCCCATTTGGGGCGGGGGAGGCCCTGATCTGTACCCCAGGAGGGGAGCCACCTTGGCGTCCTCAGGCAGGAGAGGAGGTAGCCCTGTAGAGAGAGGGGCCCTCCAGGCAGGGGGCTTGTGGTCAGAAGCCTGGAGGCTGGACTGGAAGGAGTGAGGCCAGAGAAAGAGGCAGAAGACATGACCTTAGGTAACATGTTTAAAGCATCCGTGTGTGCAGATACAGAGCATGTTGTCCCCATTTCACAGATGCGGAAGCTGAGGCCCCAGAGGTTAGTAACAGCCGGGGATCGTGAGCCCAGCACCCTAGCCCTGGAGTCTGCGCTCCACTTACGGCTCCACGCTCAGCAGGTGATGCCTGCGGGACCAGGCCTGGCAGCCTCGGGAGGGGGGCTCAGCAGGCGGTGGGGGGCAAGCGCTGGCTGGGGTCACCCAGAGTGCCGCCTGATGAGGGCATGGGGCTTTGTGAACACCACGTCCTGGCTTGGAATGTGTGAGCCATTAAGTCCACGTCGTCTGTGGAGGCTCTGGCTCACCCTGGGGGAGCAGGTGTGGGGATGGAGACAGGCCTGAGGGGACAGTGAGGGCGTTTAGGTTCTGAGGGAGTCGGCTGGCCGGGTGTGAGCTGGGGAGGCAGGAAGCTGGGGCCTCTTCTTCTGAGAGGAATGGGACTCTGGGGTCTGTGTCTCCCACCCCTCCAGGCTGAAGCCTGTCCAGAGCTCGAATTTTCTTGAGGAACTGAAGAGTTGTCCCTTCTGTCCCCACCGCCAGCCTGGGCAGCGCTCTGGGAGGCCACCAGACTCATCTAGGGATGTCCTTCGTCTTCAAAACATGGCCTCCCCAGCTCGCTGCTGGGCCCTACGTGCTCAGTCACTTAGAAGCCCTGCCCATGGAGCCCCACCCAGGGATGGCTCTCAGCCCCCCTCAGATATCTTTCTCGGCCTGTGCGGCTTCTTGGGTGCGACCTTCTGAGGGATCTGCCTGGGGCCTCGAAAGAGCCCAGCCTTAGAGACAGGCAGGCCCGGGTCCAGAAAGCCCTGTCTCTTCTCATCCTGCTCAGTGGTTCTGTAAACTTCATAAAATTTGTCTGTAACTGACCATCCAAGGGACTTGACAGACACCAGTGCCCAGCTTCAGAAATCGGGGAGATGATTAAAAATGGATATTTCATCCTTCTTATTCTGCACCTCCCTCCTTGACATTTGCAGACTCCCGCCACCAGTTCTAGGGTTTTGCAAATGAACCTGTGCTCCTGGGTGGCGGCCAGGCCTCCCGGCTGTGGGTCAGGTTGGTCCGAGCTCAGATGCACCCTCCCTCTCCCCAGGTTCCTGGTCTTTCTCCGGTACCAGTGTTACTACGAGTACCCACTGCTAACCTACCTGGAGTACCCCATCCTCGTTGCACAAGGTAAGCGACCTCCCTGCGCCCAGCCTCGGCCCTCGGGGCCCCTCCTTCTTCTCACTCAGAGCCTTTCTTTTCCAGATCTCATCCTCCTGCTGTGTGTCTTCCATTTCAAGGGGGATGTGAAACGGGCAGCACCGTACATCGTCCTGTATCCTTTCAGCATCTGAGAATCCGAGATGGAACTGGGGGTGTTCCTTGCTAACAGGATGTTATTAAGCAGGGTCCTTTACCAGATATGTATTCTTTTGGTGTAACTAAAAAAAAAAAAAAAATCTCCAATGCAAGATTCCATTTGAGCAAATATCTCCACAGCCTAGAGATGCTCTAGAACAGTCCCTGCCCAGGGGCCACCCCTTTGAGACTAGGGAGCCCCATGGTGCCCTGACCCACCAGGTAGACTTAGTACCTCACTGCTGAGCTGCAGAAGCACTCCTGCTAAGAGCGACACTGTCCAAATGTATTCTTTAGGGGAAGGGAGATATTTCTTCCTTCCCCCCAAATGTCCCCATGTAATAACGAGCATGTCTGGCATGTAACACGCTGCCACTAACACACTTGGTCGTCTTGGCTTCTTACTGCCTGTTGGTGGGTCTGGGCTCCTGATGGCTGGTTCAAAGTGAAAGTCAAGACATTAGGAAGGTCTCCGTGGATTCTGGTCAGTCACACAGACCTATCCCTGCTCGCATCACTCAGCATCTTCTGTGAACGAGGGCCAGCCTTCCATCTTCACTCTCCTTATAAAAGCTCTTGTATTCTCTTGTTGAACTTCACTCTCCTTCAAAGGCCAAGAAAGCCTTTTAGATGGCAGTCAGTTAATCCTGCCGCATCTGTGAAATGATCTGAGCTGTTTGTTTATATGTCTTCAGGGTGGAGGAAAGAGGGAGGGGACGGCCAGGCCCCCGTCTGCGCTGAGCCTGTGAGGAGGTGGGCGTGGAGTGGTGGGAACTCCCAGTGCCACTGCCATCGGGGTGGCCTTGGGCACTGGCCTCTAAGCTGCAGTTGCCCCATCTGCGAAGAGGGATCATAATGCCTACCTTTTAGGGTTGTTTCCAGAACGAAAATACCAGGAGCACAGGCCAAGCTGAGGAGGTGGCAGGGTCGTGGTGGCTCTCGTGCTAAAAGCCTGTCTGCAGAGGGAAGCTGGGTGCGGACTGAGTCCTGACCCTCTGCTGTTCAATGGAGTTGTAAGCCCCCTGACTCAGTTTCCCTCTGCAAAAAAGAGGGATCGTGTGGCCCTACTGCCCCTCAACACTTCGAGGTCAGCCCCAGCTGGTTAAAGGTTTTTGAAAACAGAGCACTTTGAAGAAATGAAAAGCATTGTGTGATTTACTTTTTAAATAAAAGCAACCGCTTATCTTTGCGCAAATGGTGAGGCCGTAGATTAGAAAACTTGGGTACTGATGGCAACTCCGTAGTATCAGCAAGATGTTTTATGACCTCCTTCTGCCAGTTGTGACTTACAGAGAGCCGATAAGCAGGGCAGCCATATTAACAATGCATTTTTTTTTAAATGTCCCAGATATTACACAGGACATACTTATGCTAAAAAAGTATTTGTTGTTGATCTGAAATTCAAATTTAACTTGGTGTCCTGTATTTTTATTTGCTCAATCTGGCCGCCCTACAAATGAGTCGTCTCTAGGATCTCAATTGCTGCTACTACTGCTGAAGTTTTGTAAAATGTATAGTTGGAATGAATGGAATGAGGTGCAGTGGTACAAAATTGGGCAACATTAGTTTAAGACTTGAATTAGAGAGTGTTCAAAAAGCAAGATTCCATCCACCTAGATTCAGGCTGCCTTTCTGGTGTTGACTAGTATCTAGTTCTACTGACTTTGAGCACAGGGCATTGTCTATTTCAATCTCTTCATTTAAATAATGTTATTAATTATAATCACAGCTGCCTGTTGGGTTCCTATGATGTGCCACAAAGCCATGAGAAGGTAGACAGGGCAGGGAATGTTAAGTCAATTTTGCAGATAAGCAAACCAAGGCCCAGAGAAGGAAAATGACTTGCCCAAGCTCACAGCAGAGGCTCCTGGCCGTCCCCTCCCTGGCCTGGCCACCACCTCCCTGTGTTTGCTTCTGCTTCTCTAGCCGGGCTGTCTTCCTGCAGCATCAATGAGCTTGACGAAAAGCTGGTATCATTCCTCCCATCTCCTAGCATCGCTCACCCCAGCCGTGTCATTTTTACACTGGAGTTAGTGGGAAAGAGGAAATCAGTAAACAGCTTCACGTGACACCAGTTTTGCAGAAGACACCTGCTTTATCATTTGAACCTAAGTACTTCACTGTTGACATTACGTTGGAGAGGTCTGCGTGGTCAGGAGTTAAACTGGCAGTTGAAATCATCAGGGACGTTCCCAGCCCTAGGATCGGTCCGAGAACACAAGGTTCTTTGTAATTTTCTTCCAGAATCTGCTTCTGTGCTTTTGAACTCCTAGAAGGTGTTCACTTGGATCATTTTTGTCTTTTCTGAATCTGACGAGGTCTAGCAGAGCTGTTCCCAGTTCCACGCTTAGCTTAGGTGTGTAACCTCTCTGGTCTCGGTTTGTTTCCACATGCACGGGGTTGGGAGGGGAGTGGAGCTGCCGGCCAAGCCACTGCTGTGTCCCTTAGCACATGGTAAGCTGTGTGTCTGCTTGGTTCATCCTCACCCTGCAGAAGTGGATCATAGATCTGGCCATGGTGAGTAAATCGCCCATGGAGAGGAAAGTGTGTTCACAGCAGTCTGTCTACCTCTTCTCTCCACGCCACCTGCCCTGCAAAAAACTTTATAGATCAAATGTTCAACCTGCTCATTTTTCAGCTGTACCAAAGGACGGTGGGATGAAAGCCCAGTGCTATCCAAATATTAAGAACATTATTCTCACTTAAATGTACGGCACAATTTTTTTACTTCCCTTTTTTTGGGGCCCTAGAGAACCGGATTGGGATTGGGTAGGTAGTAGTAGAATGAAGAACTGAGCATAAATTAAAGAGTTTCAGGTTATTATCAGGTAAATAATTACATATGGGCCACGTACTCATTATTTTT
Source organism: Lagenorhynchus albirostris (assembly GCF_949774975.1). Lineage (NCBI taxonomy): Eukaryota > Metazoa > Chordata > Mammalia > Artiodactyla > Delphinidae > Lagenorhynchus > Lagenorhynchus albirostris. The sequence goes on along the minus strand of NC_083107.1, from coordinate 81,465,754 downwards.
CTAACTTCTCCCCCGCACTTTTTTTTTTTTCTTCCTTTGGAAAAGGGTAAGCCCTATACTCTTTTTCCTTGCTCGGTTAAGGGCCAAAAATTCCCTGCTGTGAGAATAGGATTCTGGCCGTGGGTCAGGAAGCATTTGACCAAATGGTGGCTGAAGTGAACTTTTCCACCCAATGGGAAAAGAAGCAGAACTAATCGGTGGTCACTGCCTGCCACACCCAGACTCCTGAACTTCCACCCATTCTCCCTCCAACATCTAGTTGGAAAGTGGACTTGGCTCTCAACCTTATGACATAGGGAAAGCAGATTAGTAGGGTTACCACACTGACAACGAATAATTTTTTAGTATAATTATGTCCCAAATATTACATGGGACAAACTTGTGCTAAAAAATTATTTGTCGTTGATTTGAAATTCAAATTTAACTGGGAGTCCTGTATGTTTGCTAAATCTGGCCGCCCTACAAATAGGTCATCTCTAGGCTCTTCGGAGCTGCCACTGTGGTCACGTGGGTGCAGGTCTGGTTGTTTGAGGGGTGATGTTCCTTCACCCCCAGGAACATCATTCCGGGAATATGCTGCTATAGGCTCGTCAGGAATCAGGTCCAAAGGCTTCGGGTTTTTCTGTTTCTTCTGTTCCCTTCTCAGCGAATGCTCTATTCTGACCACACGGTGATGCTCTAATCGTTCATAAACTGTAGTTCCTTTTTCCCTTGTCAAGCAGGGACTGTCCACAACACGTGTTTCCTGGGTGCCAACTTGACAGCAGCCACTGGGGCCTCGGGACAGGGTGGCTGGCTTGAGGGTCCTGGAGCCCCAGAGAGGAGGAAGAGCTTGGGTTTCAGAGCTCCCGCAGGGCAGCAAACCCTAGGATCCTGTAGGGGAGGGAAGCTGTTTGAATTCATGAAAAACCCAAGTTATAGAAGGTTTACAGTTCTATGGCTTTCAAGAGCGAGTCCCAATTCGGACCGACAGATGGTTTCTACAGAAGTCCTACATTGTACTTTCGTGGTTAGATAAATTGATAAATCACCTCCTCTTAGTTCATTCACAAAGATATGATTAAAGTACTTAAAAATGACCGGCGTGGGCTTCCCTGGTGGCGCAGTGGTTGAGAGTCCGCCTGCCGATGCAGGGGACACGGGTTTGTGCCCCGGTCCGGGAAGATCCCACATGCCGCGGAGCGGCTGGGCCCGTGAGCCATGGCCGCTGAGCCTGCGTGTCCGGAGCCTGTGCTCCGCGACAGGAGGGGCCACAGCAGTGAGAGGGCCGCGTACCGCAAAAAAAAAAAAAAAAATGACCGGCGCAACAGTCTGAGCACCCTTCACCTTTCCCGTCCTGTTCTCTACTAGACTCTGTGTTATGGGAAAACCTAATAATCTGCAGTTGAATGTGTATCATAAGATTGTGCAGGCCTTGGTTATGCCCCCAAACAAGACCACTTCATGATTCTAAAGACGGGAAACCGGTTGACGGGGTGTTTCAGCTGATGTAAAGCCTGGTGAACAGCAGCCTGGGCCCGGCTTAGGGTGGAGGGTGCTATATTCTTACCTTGCTGGGGAGCAGAGGGCAGGAGCCTCACCACGTGGCTCATCAGAACAGCCAGAAACCCAGAGCCCTTGAGCTCCAGATTGCTGCTTTGAGTTTCTGAGTCTGTCAGTGCAAAGCAGCATGGTTCCCCCCAGGCTCTAAAAACACCATAATATCTATACATCTATTTGTTATTGGCAGGTGGGGACAGATAAGCCTTTGTAGCCATTGCAGATTCTTTCTTACTCTCAGCTTCCAACTACCTGCTGCCCATCAGTTACTCACTAAGCAGTGGAATTGGTGGGTTATACATAAATGTCCCACTGCTGCGTCCATTCTTTATCACGAAACTTGGGTTTTGTCCTTGTACAAGTTGGTTATTACTTGACATGAAAACTGGGCTTCAGAAGCGATTTCAGGGAATTCCCTGGTGGTCCAGTGGTTAGGACTCAGCACTTTTCCGCAAGCCACACGACGCAGCCAGAAAAAAAAAAGAATGCTTTAAGTATCTGGTGCTCTTTCAGTATCTCGTTTCTGGTGAAAGTAAGGAACTCCTAACTTTCTCCTGTTTTATCTTCAAACAGAATTTATGTACTTTCATCAGTGCAGCCAGTAAGTTTGCACAGCTCCAGTACCTGTGGAAAAGCAGGGACTCGGGAGCCGTGAGTGCTGTCACGTGGAGCCTTGCTTCATATACCTGTGCGGGTAAGAACAAGCCTCTAATTGGTGGGGTGTCCTTTGTCAGTGTGGGGTGTCTACCCAGAGGAATGCGTTATGTCATAGACCCTTGAGCTTAAATCCTTTGCAAGTAACTATTCAGATAGACCCTCCCAGTGTATCCATATTTACAAGGCTGATTTAATGCACACCACTCTCCATTTTCTGCCAGTTGCTAAAAAAAAGTGAAAGCACTTTTCTCCAAAAATCTGGCCTAATATTAACAGTCCTCTCTTGTTGTTTGAAAAGCATCATGAGTTTGGTTATATTGAATCCACTAGCTTGTTTTAAAAATGTGAATGTTTATGATGTAACAGATTCGAGAGACGACAATCATACACTGGCTTTTGCGAATGAATATAATTTGCAGCAGTGGAGTTCTTCTGGAGCGATAGTGTTTGGTCTCAACTTTAGAATTTCCACTGCTCATTTGGATTCTTGCAGGAACTACCTAAAATGAATACATGCTATATTTAGGTAGGAACATTTTAAAAGTTCAGAGCTATTAATTAGGTTTACTAGTTTTAGATATTTGAATTATACTTCTTCATGTTTCATCTATATCTTAAAGGCCCATTTTCTCCATCCAGCGTTCTCTTCTACCCAAATCTTTCAAGAACAGTTAGCATATATTCCTGCATTTAAAATGGAAAGATATTAGCTGAATACCAGAATGTCTGAGAAGTTGATATTTATTGCTGAAATTTTGCTTTTACAGCAAGAATAATGACAACTTTAATGACCACCAGTGATCTGACAAGTAAGCAAAATATTTTTCTGCCCACTTGCTTTTTGAATTTTATGCCATCTGTGCCTCCTTCACTTGTAAACTGTCTTAGGGTTTAACGGAGCCAGTTGGCCCCACTGGAGGCCAGTGACAATACACTCTTGGTCCTCATCAGTCACCATGTGTAGTATTAAGCATCTGCTTGCTGTACCTGGGATAGAATATGCACAAGATAGTAGATTCCTATCTTCGTGAAGCTTCCACACCAGCAGTGGAAATGAACAGTGAACTCATCACACAATTAACTATTGAAAAATATTGTGAAATATTTTTTGAAAGAGTAGGACAGGATGAGCACCGAACATGGGAACCTGACCTAGTTGGAGGGAGCCGGGGAGACTAATTTGAAGAGAGAGATCGGGAGGAGGGAAGAGACTGCTACCAGGAGCAGCATGTGTGGAGGTCATGAGCAAAGAGGATGGAGGGAGCACCAGTGGGGCTGGCGGGAGAGCATGGGGGCGAGTCTAATGCGAGGGAAGGAGGTGGTAGTGGCCAGATGGTCCAGAGCCTCAGAGAATTGCCCACAGGCAGCAGGAAAGGCAGTGACGTAATCATTCGACTCCATGTTCTTGTTCTGTTATTTTTAAAGGAATACTGTGATGGAGGAGGAAATAAAATATACCTGGGGTAACCTAAAGAGAATTTCATTAATTCCTTAGGTTGAGTTTTCAACTCCCAAATAAAGCATATACATTTTTGGAAAATGATTAAAACAGGTGGTGTCACCCATTCTATGAAGACTAGAAATATGTCCCTGGCGTGTAGACCTTTTAAATAAGCTAATCATTGAGAAATATCGCCACGGAACAGCAGGGTGCATTTGCTAGTCCCTTCCCGGAGGCTTTTATCTTTGGTTCAAATACTTTCCATCAGCTCTGAGAGAAGGAGTAAAAGTGTTCTGGCCAAAGCATAAACTTGGGTCAAGTGGGGAAGGGAAAAGAGACCTGAGTCTTCCCTACAGGACTTCAAGAATTCTCTGCTTGGAAAGGAGAGTCGAACCATAATTAAACAACAAAACAAACCTCATGTTAATTGTGATTTGTTCTGTATCTAAGGGGACAGCTGTTCCTGAAAGTGATCGATAGATCTGAGAAGAATCTTTTAAAAACAGTTTAGCTATCTTAAAAGTGTTTTACAACCCCAAAGATACATTAAATCTCATAAACCTTATTTATCAGGAGTGTTTGTCGAGTCACTAAGGTTATTTTTCTCTTTTTAACAAAGAGCCACATTTTCATGGTTACCTCAATATAAAACATGCTTTGACGTTTGGGCTAGTTTTTCACAATTACCTTAACTGAGTGCGGTGTACCACCTTTGCTTAATTAACATGGAATGTTCTGAGACACCATCACCCTCAAGACTTAGAAAATGAGTAACGGGGTTTTAAAAAGTTGTAATATTCACCAACCAGAGTCAGATTCCTCCAAATTAAGCATTTAGGATGAAATTATTCATGAAATCAGGCCAAGTGACCAAAGGTAGTCATGATAGGAAGATCACTTTTCCAGAAATATTTGGAACCAAAGTTGTTCAAAAGTCCACATGATCCATAGTTCTGTTTCATTTGGGGGGCGGGGGGTGGGCTTCTCCTTAGAGAAGGTGATTTTGTTTTATGTGAAAACAGTATTTTTTAACACATACTTCTTCTTTTTGACTGATTTCAGTTCTTATACGTTTTGTGATCATGCTGGCCTTAAATACATGGGTAGCAGCTACAATACTTCACTACCAGAAGACCGATGTGAAGTCTGAATGATGGGTATATTATTCCCACATACAGAGTGGATTTTGAATAACTGTACCAGAGGGGAAAAAAGCTCATTGCTAAACCAGGTCTTTTATAAATTTAGCCAACCGTGCCAAAGGTATTTTAGACTTGGAAGAGCCCGCTTAAACGCTTGTTTAAAAACATCGATTTTTAAAATCCCTGTCCCCACTTCATTAGGTTAAGGTAGGGCTCAGACATCTGCAGTTCTGAGAAGGCTGCTGACTGATGGAAGCCTCCCAAGAAGCCCATTTTGAGGAGACAGCGTTGACCCTTATTCTTAAAGTCATGATTAAGTTCCCTCCGAAGAGCTAACTACATCTACTTCTCAGCTTTCACAATCTTTTAAAAAATAAATCCTCTCCACAACACAAACATGAATGGAGTGGGATTTTGCTCAAGTGGAATTGTAGTAAATTACCAGAGTTCACTTTCTGGGACTAATGTTTGTAATATAGACATAACAGGATGGCCTTATTGTATCATATTACTGTATAAAACCTCCTTAGGTTACAGCAAGGATACGAAGGCAAGCAAAAATTTAACTGGCTTGAATTCATATACCAAAGTAATCCACAGTAACTTCATACTGTGCCTTCAAGTAATTCGTAACAAAAGGTACCTGCAGTCTCTACTCATGAAGAGGCAATCCCAGTATACTTTGATTCAAGCACAATGCTGCCGTTTTTAAAAGGATCACACCTACACAATACCATTACTGGAATCTGGTACAAAATACAGCTGACCTCGACCAGGTTTTGCCTATTGAAAGTATATGCAGTGCAGGGTATTGCTGGGGTCTACCAAGTTCTTATGGATTTTATTCTCATTACAGTATCATACTCTGAACATGATGTTAAGATTACTGTACACTGTGTTTTCCTGTAAAAGCTTATCAACTCTAACATTTTAAGAACTCTCTTTCCCCTAATAATTGAATGGCATCATTCTATTATATGCAGTAAGTAAATGATGCTTACTAGAAAATGTTTGTTTCCTATGTAAAATAAACTTTATTTTGAACTCTTCTGAGTCTTAAAACTCAATTGTTTCAATGTGATTAGTTTTAGGTTATGTAAAGTGCAGTTTTAAAAAATATAAACTGTGGTTGATCCTTTTAGAACTACTGCTTGGGACCAGCAGGAAGAGAAACGTGGCATCTAAAAGTAAATAATAAATCACTCTGTAGTTTAAAAAATCATAGTTATCATTTAAGAAAATCCAAATGAGTCTTTTCTCATATGCAGTTACAATCTGACCATTAGTATAAATTATGTGATTTTTAGTCCAACATATTTTATTTAGATATACTTTATCAATGCTTAAAGCAACTCCTTAAAGAAAATATACTATCCTAGGTGAAGAGTTCTCCATTTCTCCCCTTTGGAAGGGAAAGGAACAAACATCAGAGCTACCTGATATTCTATACGCATCATCATACTTAATCCCGCAACAATCCTGTAAGTGAACAATCTCCATTTTACAGATGAAAACACTGAAGCCCAGACTGAATAACCTGTGCCAGATCAGATGGTTAGCAAGTATCCTAGAAAAGACCCAAAAAAAGTGCTTTCCAGAAAACCACCTGTCAGCACAGTATTCCTAACAGAACAGGCTCCCTGCCTCTTTTATCGACACTCAAATGAGATTCTCAAGTTTGCATGCCCCTTAAACTACTGACATGAAATCAGACACAAACGCCTAGTTGAAATTCGATTTTGTATTCTCCATGGATTAAATGTTAGGGCTGAAGATACCCAAGTCGGTAACCTTAGTTGAGACTTCTTTGCTATATCCATCTTTCAGGGCAGGTAATTTTGGGGGGTAAATTTTAGAAGGTTGCAGCATTCCAGGACTATTTCACAGGAAAAGTATGAAAATGCTTATGTCTTAATTTCTTTTATTTAATTTTTTAATATAAAAAGCAGGCATAAAATACAATTACATTACTACAAAGATGCAACAAAATTAAAAAATATCAGGGGTATCATTTTTGTTCAAGGGGACAGCTGATCCAATATTTATGATTATCTAAACCATGCAGTTCATAACTTATTACAATTCCAAACAAAACTATTATGGGGAAGGGAATCAAGGAGAGGCCCCCCAAGCATAATATTCAGCACTGTCACACAGTGCTTATCTTCAAAGTGCTTTACAAACCAGCTATGGTATCTTCACAATATAGGGAAACTGACATCTTATCCCAGGGGAGGAGCGGTGAGTCAGTAGCAGTGTCAACAGAGACCGAGAAACTCAGAAGTGACTTGCTATCATCGGACTTTTAAAACATGTTATTTAAAGTATGTTTCAATAAGGTAATATAGTGTCCAAGTTTCTCTATTTTACCACCCAAATCCTGTAAGAATAGATTAACAGCAGCAGCATAACTTCTTAAATTGTGGCTTGGCAACCTAGAGTTATTTCTTCTTGAGGATCTGCATATAAACTGGGATAAAGGAGCTCCTTCAGAGCCAGAATGGTGTTAACTCTAGCATAGTTTAAAAAACACTAACCTTTATTTTAGATTTATTGGTATACTTATCCTTTAGTTAGCTCCAGAGCATTTTAAACTTTCAGACAGATTTTTTTAAATGTTGCTTCTAGATAGCATTTGTTTAATTAATACTTTTCAAAAATGTGCTATACAGTAATCCTCGACAGTAATCCTGGCATCAGTGTTCCTTCTACTTTGTCTCACTATTCCCACAAAAGTAAAAAAATCCAACTAAGAAAATCCCAGTATTCACTACTTCTTAGTTCTCAAAAGGAGGTATTTATGGCTCTAGGAGAAATCAAGGTGTGACAAAATAAGCAACTTTTGGTCTTAAATTTATCTTGGAAGTTTTGGAGCCTCAAGAAAAAGAGAAGCTGGCACGAAATCAGGCTGTTAAACCAAGTCAATGTCATATATTTAATGAGTGTTGGGAAGAGAGCATTTGGATGGGTGTATGCACTCATGTATGTACACGAAACCAGCAACAGGGTATAAAGCAAATTCTTACCCAAGGTCAGAATTTTTTATTAAGCACATTTCCATTAGTTGAACAAACAACCTTATAAATCCTTATGTCAAACCATATAATGTGAAGAATCTTCATGGAGAGATTTTTTTCGCTCCTTAGGATATCTTTTTCCCCCCAAAAAGACTTCACATTAATTTTCCTCACATAGTTGCATCACACCATGATTCTCCATATTCTTTAATATATACAGCATTCAAAATTTAAACTTTTGCCATTTTTACTCAAATATTTCAATTACTCATGTGTAAACTTCAAATTATTTCACCTTAATAAAGTTTATTAAAAATATATATATATATATATATACTCTCCAATTCAGAATAATATGATAGAGCCTCCCATAGTGTAACAAAATCTTTATATAAAATATTAATTCAGTCTCCTTTTAACAAGTCTAATGAATGGAAATATTTATTCTATATAAATTTTATATATTTTTCATTTTTTAATCTTACTTAAAAAAAAAAAAAAAGAAAGAGCTGTGCCCCCAAACCAGAACATACCTGCAAGGGAACTGGCATGCATCTCTAGTTTTAGCACAGACAGCATGAAAGAGTGCAGCCTGGATAATGTAATAACAAGATTCAGTTTCAATACATCAGTAGCCAAAGGCCACTCTTCAATTTCCACAATAGTATCTATAACTGGGGATCTAACTCTTTAAACACCCTACACTGACCCCAGAAGGAATCAATGAAAAATGTCTACTTCCTTCATAGAAATATTAGATGATGTATTTCAATATCACACCAAACTCTGTGTATGTGTATGTATATAAAGAAAGACTGATAAAAGACTACGTAATTTTTTTAACTTGATTCTTACTGATGTACACTGTAGCAGTATAAAACATACACTTTTCTGGGATAATGAGAAATAAAGCAGGAATAGTCCTGCATAAACTGTTAACTTTAACAGCATTTAAAAAAATAAAAATCAAGTTAAGTGCCTTTGAGGCAACTTCTTCCTAGTCACCAGTTTTCTTAACCCAATACTGAAATATTGCCATACACAGTTGTGTGTTTAAGGAATCACATTTAAATATTTAAAATATATCTACAGTATGTCTTAGTTTTCTTTGTATTTGAGATAATTTTTGAAACTTGAGTGTGAAAATGTAAAAATAGTCACAAATATCTTTATCAGAAATAAAAACATACCTAGGGTAGCCAAGAAATTAAAAGAAAACATTTCATAGTCACACACTAATACTGAGGTCTGTAAAAAGGGTTGGATGAATAATAGATATACATAAAAGATATATTAGTTCCAATACTATCCATTACTGTTTCTATCACCAATACTTAAAAAAAAATCTCTTATACAATCAAAATAGGCTGACATTGATAACTATTATGTGTAAAAATAGTGCACTATTTTTCTTCTGCAAAGCAAATTTGCATCCTAAGCGCTGGTAAACACTTGTTTTTGTTTTTGTTTTTTTAAATACAGAAAAGGGTGGAGATTTTGAAAAAAATTAAATTAAGGCATTCAAAATGGGTAAAGTTGCCTATTATGAAGCATTAGGAAACTGATATAATTAACTTCAAACTTGTTACAGTAATTGCTTAAACATGAACATGCAGTTTCCATCAGGTACACACAAATGAGTGATATAAACTCCAACATTATGGCTTTATACAAATGCATAGTTGCAACTGCAGTAAGTAATGATATCTGATTAATGTTTATAAAAAAATAAAGTGGGAAGTTAAAAAAACCCTCTTGCAGTATTACAGTACTATATAGATGTGTGTGTGTGTGTGCACGCGCGCATGTGTATATATACATACATACATACACACACACACACACACAGTATAATGGTCACTTCTTAAAGATGCAGTCTATATCACTGTAGTGGAATCCATTCCCAGATTCTTCTGGCAAATGTGCTGGTGAAATCTCTCTGCTGAAGCTGAAAAGATGGTTTCTTTAACTCTTCTCAATCCTTTTATTCAATGTAGTGTGAGTGATGCTAAGAGAGCTTTATGGAACAAGTTTGGAAGAGTTGCACATGATATTCTTACTCTATTAACCAATCACTGTTGGTTCAACTTGTTGCTCCAAAGGAGCCCAGAAAAATCTATCCAACATTTAGAATTTATATTGCAGGAATAAAGGGAACATATATGTGTGTATCGGTCTCTCAGGAAAATATAGCTTTTTAATAAATTTTGGGCCATCATATTTCAGTCTTGTTTCAACTGTAAGAATATGATCACCTTGAATAATGACTGCATTCATAGAAGGCAGTTAGCTGGAAAGAAAAGGAAAGTAAAGTTAGTTGATACAGTGCAATAATTTAAGAGATTGTTATCAGTTCTCTGAAAAGGCATTCCATTTACATCAAACTATATAGTCTTCCAACTACTATACTTTTAACACCTGAATCATGCATAAAACATATTTACTGTATTACTTTTCTCATTTTCAGGTACATGCAATTATATTCTTCCTCATATTTTCTCACACTGGCCACAAACATGACACACAAGTTTTAATATGGTTAACTGAATATTAGGGTGAGACAATATGTCACTGAATAATTCAAGTGAATGTCAAGTTTGACTTGGGGTTTAACTGTTAGCTGCCTCATGTAGCTGAAAGAAGAGTGCACTTATGGACCAGGTTCTACTTGACTGTTTGACCCTATGCCACATTTTTTACATCTATGAAATGGGAACAAACATGTTATAGTAAATATATGTAAAAATTACTCTGTAAATCCTGGTTATAAACAGATCCCAATAATGGTATGTATGTACCATTTAAGTATGTATTTCGCAACATGTTGCTTAGGTTAAGATAGACCTTACTTCTTTTAAATTCATTCCATATAAAAGGTTTAACGCACGAGTTTCAATTTTCATTCAAACCTTTTAGCCGCTGTTAACCAAACCACATTTTCTAAAAGCACAAGAGCTTTCACAGCATACCATTAGCATTCCTCAGCAAGAGTAACATTAAACTTTCAAAAAGTAAACACTTCACATCACAAAAAAAGCCAAATCAGAAACAGCTAGTTCACAGCATTTATTAGACTTATGAAGTTTTTATGGTTTCAATTCTTGCAAGTTAGAAAGAAGGAAAGAGGAGGGAAGGAGAGAGGGGTGGAGGGAGAAAGGAATCCCATGCTATGTTCACAAACTAATACAGCTGTAGGAACTTGAAAACACTGTAAATTTTACTTCTCTGCATATGGCTTCTTTGGAATGAACAGAAAGTAACAGAATTAGCTCCATTTGTTATTTCTACATGTTTCATTCCTAAGATAAAAAATTACAATTCCAACTGCATTGAAAATATATAGCCAATAAAGAATCTGAACATAGCATTTCACTTTTATACTTAACATGGAAATTTCAGTTAGAAACATGTCTGAAAACTACTTTTCAAATAAGTACTGTCAAAAACAACTTAATAAAATTTCAAACTGGTCAAAAATAATGAAAACCCAAAGTGCAAACCACATGCACTACTTGGAAATACTAAAACAACTCATTTCTCATTTTTTGATTTACCCATTTACTTCTTCAGAAATCAAAAACATCGTCATCATCATCACCACCATCAACATCATCAAATGACCAATCCCAGTCTTTAAATGCCAAATCAAGCAATCTGCAATAGGAGGTTTGCAAATTTATACTCTAACACTCTTTAGAAACAACAGTTTAATATGCTATGATCAAAAAATCACACTTTGTGCTGTAAGCATTTTAACTTTCCCTTCATTTATAACAACATGATTAAAATTAAGATGGAAGCACGCAGGGAAATCTTCTTTCTCTTTACATGCAAATGCATATAATCATGTTGGCCAAGTATGCTTTCCAAGCTACCAGAGAACTGAGGACAGAGATAATATTTAGGGGTAAGACACAATCTTCTTTCCACTGGGCCCACATGAAGACGTAACCACCCTGATGCCCAGCTTGATTTAAGAACTGAAAGCTCAGTATGTGTCAACGTTCCCGTCACAAAAGTGCCCAGTTAGCTCACATTTTCGCAGAATTGTACCATAAGCCCTAGTATGAAAGGTGAGTAATATTAAGAATGTAGCTTTCTCAATTCCAGCAGGACCCTACTTTTTCAACGGCTCACCAAAAGTTAAGCCTTCCATAAAAAAATTACACATAAAGGGAAAAACACAGGTAGATAAGCAGCATTAGCAACTTATCTTGGCCAAATAAACTGGACTTAGAACAGGGGTATATGTGGTCTTTTCTTTCCAACCCAACCCAACCATCTAATAGTGCAATCATTTTTATTTTTAAAAATAGGAGTAACTTTCTCATTGTTTATAACTGTGAAGTTCATGAATACATTTGTGCCAAGGACCCACCTATGGTCACTATGTCAGTGGTTCTTAAACTTTAGTGTGTATGATTTATCCAGAGCTATGTATAATGCATATTACCAGGCTTCATCTCAAGAGATCCTGATATAATTAAATTGGGGGTGGGGGGGTGGGGGAAGTATTTGCGTTTTAAGATGAATTCTGAGATGAATTCTGATGCAGCTCCTTGACTTTGAGAATCACTGACAGAGTAGGTTGATGGATGATTACCCGACTCAAATTACTCCAATATGTGCTAAATGCAGAATACTTGATTAATAAGCACACAAACTTAGATATAGTTATTTATTCACTTAAAATATATCGCAGCCTAGCATACACTCATACTAATTTTTTTAGGCTTACATGTAAAGTAACTTTTAGCTATGGTTTCAACTACTACTTGGGAGACTGAGATCAGTAAGCCTTCCTGGGTATCCAAGCCACCGCTTTAGCATACTTTATGAAAAATCTGCATTTCATATCCTTCCAAAACCTTTGAAGAATGTGTGAAGCGTGTGCCCATGTCGCAATCTTCAAATTTTAAAAGTGTCATCACTAGGCTATCAGTGTAATGCACGACGAGACTTCCTTAAAACCTCTCCCTCCTCCCCTCCCACTCAGTCATCTAATTCTTGTCATTTCAACTTAAGAATCTTTCTTTAGAGGGCGGCGGCTCGGGGCCCGGGGCCTTTTGTTTGGGGCGGCAGGGGCCCCGGAGCGGCGAGGCCTGCGGTTTCCCCTGCTCGCTCGGTCCCAGCCGCCCCTCGTGGCGGTGGGGGTGGGGGTGGGGGTCCGCCCCCCGGGCCGGGGCCTCGTCTCAGGCGCCCCTGCCCCGCCCGGCCCGAGGGGAGGAAGCGGCCCAGCCACCACCGGAGTCGCCGCCACAGCCCTCTGCGCTCCGGACCGAGGCCGCCTCTCGTCCCTCCGGCCGACGCCATGAAGATCGAGGAAGCCAAGAAACCCTCTTTCCCATGGTGTGGCATGGACATCGGGGGAACTCTGGTAAAGCGCTCATATTTTGAACCTATCGATATCACAGCAGAGGAAGAAGAAGAAGAAGTTGAGAGCTTAAAAAGTATCCGGAAATACGTGACTTCTAATGTAGCCTATGGATCCACTGGTATTCAGGATGTACGCCTTGAACTGAAAGATTTAACACTTTCTGGCTGGACGGGGAACTTGCACTTTATCAGATTTCCAACCCAGGACCTGCCTACTTTTATCCAAAGGGGAAGAGATAAAAACTTCTCAACATTACACACGGTGCTATGTGCTACAGGAGGTGGTGCTGACAAGTCTGAAAACGATTTTCACACAGTTGGAAACCCCCACCTGCACAAACTGGATGAACCTGACTGCCTTGTAAAGGGCTTGCTGTAGACAGATTCTGTCAGTTTCAGTGGACAAGCAGGGTGCTATTATTTTGCTAATGCCTCAGAACCTGAGAGATGCCAAAAGATGCCTTTCAACCTGGCTGATCCCTATCCACTGCTGGGAGTAGACACTGGTTCCCAGTCAGTATTTTAGCAGTCCATTCCAAAGACAACTATGAACAAGTAACTGGGACAAGCCTTGGAGGGGCTACCTTTCTGGGTTTATGTAGTTTATTGACTGGCTGTGAAAGTTTTGAAGAGGCTCTTGAAATGGCATCCAAAGGTGACAGCACCCAAGCTGACAAGCTGGTCCCTGATATTTACAGAGGAGATATGAAAGATTTGGTCTGCCTGGTTGGGCTGTAGCATCTAGTTTTGGGAATATGATTTATAAGGAGAGGCAAGAATATGTTAGTAAACAGCATCTAGCAAGAGCTACATTAGTTACTATCACCAATAACATTGGTTCTGTGGCACGAATGTGGGCTGTTACTGAGAAAATAAACAGTTGTCTTTGTTGGAAACTTTACGTGTCACTACTCTCTCGATAAAACTCTTGGCATATGCACTGGATTACTGTCAAAAGGTCAACTGAAAGCATTGTTTCTAGAGCATGAGGGGTATTCTGGAGCAGTTGGTACACTTCTTGGGCTGCCAAATTTCAGCTAAAGCATCGGGTTTCTCTTTGTTAATAAATGTCATTCGAGAGGAACTGAAGACCAGAGGTGTTATTACTGCATTATTTGTCACTGGGAACCAAAGGATAAAAGAGTAGCACTATTCCTGTTGATTTTTAAGTGTCAGAATGGTAAGCTGCTATATGTTGCGATATTAAAAAGAGAGCTTCAGTAATGTGAAGTATATTTCTAAGTGAAATGCTTTCCCTTCTGTATACAGCCAGTGTTAAATCCTTAAATGCAATACAGCCTCTGATTATTGAGCCTCCTCTGAAAAAGATCTTCTATTTATTTTATTTTATGTAGCCAACATTGCAGTACTGTATGTTCAAACATGAATCTTAAAGTCTCAGAAATGTTTAGCTCATGAAAAGAATTGATTCTGAATATTTTTTACAAGTCTGTTCTATGTGTGCTTTGGTTACTAGTAAGTGGACAGTAACATACCCTGTATCGAAACTCACTGAAATGGCAATCAAAGATGATCATTTTTATGTGATTTTAGAAATGTTAAAGCAATATTAATTATCCATTACTGTTGCTTTCCAAACATATCTTCTCCCAAAAAGCATGTTTATGTGATCTTTCCCCAGAAGTATAACCTTTCTCAAATGCCATAATTTAATTGAAATACTATTGTTAAACATTAGCCTGAATTTTAAAATGAATCCTAGAAAATGCACATAATTGGTGATACTGCACTTTTTGTATTTTAAGTTTATCAGATAGTACATTTTAAAATGTTTTTTAATTGGAGGCTTACTTACTTATTTGAAAGTCCATTCAGTGAGGTCCCAGGACTATTTGAATGGAGTATGGTTTATATGTATTGGTAGGGTTCTGTGCTCTTCTCTCTATACCACATTTATTATCTTAGGCCCAAAGTTAGCCATTTCTGTTTAATTAGGTCTGAACCATCAAAGCTAAAGACTGTCTTCTACTGTGAACAGCAACAAAATCATTTACTCTAAATGGATGTTATGGAAATTTAAAAGACGAGTTGTTTTGAAACTATGGGCATCTGAGGCTGTATTGCAGAATTATAAAAGGATCAATGTTTCATACATTCTGGTAATAAAAGCATTATAGTTCCCCCCAACACACACAAAAAAGAATCTTTCTTTAACTTGGTTTCTTCTCTCCATTTTCACTGTCAATACTTTAGTTCAGGATCTCATTAAGTCAAAACATACTAATCTCTTGTTGAAAGCCTTCTATCAGAACAAAATCAAAACTCCTATAGCATAGTGAACATGGTCCTTTTCAATCTGGCTCAGAGCTTTCTCTCCAGTGTCATCTTCTACCGCTTCCTGTTATTACCCTCTCCCCACCCTAACCCAAGACAACATTACAAACACATAGGTAATTCTGACAACTAGTGCCTCTACACATAACATTTTGCCTAAAGCTGTCTTTTACCTTATTTCTTTGCCTGGGAAATTACTGATCCGCCATTTTTTTGAGACTGTTCTTGATGTTTTAATGGCAGAATTTCTCTATGCTTTCCTTTGTTCTCCCATAACACTTGCTCATGCCTCCATAATAAACAACATGTTAAACAGTACTGTAATTATCTGTTTGATTGTCTGTGCTCCTCCATTAATTGATCAATGGGTATACACTTCAGGCCTGTAAAACTTATTGCCAAAGACTGCTTCAGAAGGGGTTTAGTTTTCAGTTCTACTAGCATTTAGTTTTGAGTTCTACTTAGCAGCACATGATTGGGCTTGTTTCTTTACGTCTCACCAATACTAAGTTTCTTAATCCTTACCACTTTGGCAGGTGAGAATATTTTTACAATATAGTTTTAATTTTAATTTCTTTGCTTAGTAATCAGGTTGATCACTTTTTCATATTCATGGTAATGCCTACATGTTCCTCACTAATTTTTATATTGGGAAGAGTCAATTCCCTTTTTCTAAATGACTTATATAAGTACTCCATGCACAAAGATACTAACCCATCTTTTGCAGATGTATTGTAAAATATGTGGTGTTTTTAAACCTACAAGGCTTTAATTTTTGGTTAGTCAATCTTTTTCTCTTTCTTTGCTTTTATTATTAGGAAGTTCTTCTCTAATCCAAGATCAGATACATATTCCCCTATTTTCTTCTACTTCATTTATGCGTTTATTTTTGACACTTCAAGTTGTATATAACTTTACTATTTTTTTTCCCAATTAGTCTATTAATGTTCTAATATTTAGAACTGAAAAAAATAGAGATGAGATAATGATAAAATAATAGCTCCCCCCACCCTTAAGTTTTAACTGTATTGGCAATGCTTTATTTCTTAAAACTGAATAAACTAGTATTGGTTGCATTTTTGCTTTATAGTTTTCTACGTGGCTTAAATAATTTTAAAAAAATCTTTAAAGAAAAAGATAATTAAAGATAAATGCCCCCAGCAGGGACCAGTATTTTGTGTCTTGCACTGGAACAAATTAGGATCTCTCCAAACTGTCTTCATCAAAAGTCGGCATTTTATTCACAAATTTCTTACTTTTCCAGCATAGTATTTTTAATTCAAAATTACCGAGGAAACATTCTTCTAGAATAGCATTTCTATACATTGCTTTATAAAATGTCAATTAATTCAAGTCTACTTGAATCACTGTGAGGCAGTGAAGTATTACAGTTGAGAATGCAGGATCTGGAACTAGACTATCTGGATCTAAACTCATGGCTCTGCTACTTATTAGCTGTGTGACCTTGGGCACACAATGTTTCTCTGCCTTAGTTTCCTCATCTGTAAAATATAGAGATAAATAGCTAAATCACAGGGTGGTTATGAGGATGAATTAGTACAGTTAAAGCTCTGAGAAGAGTGCCTAGCATATTATAATATGCCCTCGAAAATTATTTTATATAATAAAATTATGTTATTTTATATAATAATAGTAGCTAACACTTATTACTTTAAAGCACTTCACTATAGAAAAAGGAAAGTGCTGCAAAGAGAGGTAAAAGGAGAATCAGAACAAAGAATGTCACAGAAGCCAAAGGAAAAAAATATAATGATGCAGTTGTTAACAAAGGAATAAAAAAAAAGATTAGATGAATATTTATGGATACTATGTTTTAGTGTGTATAGAAGTATATATATTTGATGATGTCTAATGAAGCCAAACATTTGTTTTAAGAAAGACAGCATGTGAGTTAGTTCAACTAAAGCTAGACTGACTAGTGCTAAGACTAATATTAAATAAACACAAATGAAGAGCTAGATATTAAATTACTGGTGATACACACCAGAAATTCTGTTCCTAGGCTTTCTTGGATAATCGTTTAAAGCTCTACCCATTCTTCCATAGGAATAAGTTGTAAATTAGTAGGGTATTGCAGACCATCCAGTCCAATGCTTGACTCCCCAAGAGCCATGCTACGCGACATCAGACTGCATACACAGGACAGATCAAGGAGCGCTGCTCCCTCACAGTTCTGCCAAGCAGTCATCTAAATCAGGCGCACACCTGTGGCGACAGGGCATTCACTATTCTACAGCAAGCCGATTCTTTCAATTTTGCAAATCTGACTGCTTGATAGTTCTTCCCAGCTGACTGAAAAATATGCCTCTCTGCTTAGTTCTTCCAAGGAAAAATCCTTTAAATCTTTATTGTTATTTATGATCTCCCATCCTTTCAAAACACTTCCTCAGAAGACTAAAGTATCCTTAGTTCCTTCACTTGCTACATGTGTATGTAACACCTTCAAATGACCCACTACTCTCTCAGTAATTCTCTTCTGTATACCTTCCAATTTGTGTATGCTACTCGTAAAATGTGACACCCAAAATGGAATGCAAAAGGTAGGGTTATTCACCTAAGGACAGACACAGATACAATTTTGTGAGTTAATGAAGCAATGGAGGCACAGATGTTAAAAGCAATGGAAATAATGTTGCAGAGGCATAATAAAATGCAAAACTGTATTTTAAATTTGCCCATCTTTACATTTAAAAATTTAAAAAGCGTATTAGATTTTAAAATTCCAAAAAAAATCCCTGTACATTTTACAGTCAGTTTTGGTATTAGTTTTATCTACATGCATAGTTGTGAGAGAAAGAAATCCCTATTACTTACTGTTGCTATGCAAAATGTATTAAAAAAAATCAGTGAAGAATGATTCGAAGGGCAGGGCCAGAACTAAAAAAAAAGTAACAAAAATCAAAAGTAAATGTGCTTTCAAATAAATCATAATGCTGAACTGGGGGACAAGAAAATTATAAGTCAGCGAGCATGAAAACTTACGTAATTGAAAACATGCCTCACTTGGTCTGAAAACTGCTTTCGTAAACTGTCTTAACACATGTAGTGAAATCATTAATTTGTCAAACAGCACAAAAGAATAAAATATACTAAAAAAACTATAGCTCTTATAGTCTTGAATCTAACAAATTATCTTCCTTTCTGGAGTCTCAAAAAGAAAAAGAGTAATACCTATTCTACTCCATGAGTATTTTAAAGATCAAATGAAAGAATATATAGAAAGTTAAAAGAGAATATATTGGGGTTGGCCAAAAAGTTCGTTCGAGTTCTCCCATAACATCTTACGGAAAAACCCAAACGAACTTTTTGGCCAACCCAACATATGGAAGCACATTGGAAGCTATAAAGCACTATATATTGTCAGGTATTAAAATAGCCTGGCATTTATGCATTAATGGTTCTACAATATTAATAACAGAAATTTAATTTTTAGGTGTTTTGTACAGGGTACATGGAATGACCTTCAGTGTCTCTGAATTCTTTGAGTTTCTTCAGGTCAATTACTATCATATAATCGCTAATTCTACAATATTTAGTTTTATCATAGCTCACACAAAAATTCAACATTTTCACTGCTGAAACACTAATTCTACCTTTGTCATTCTAAATTATTTCCTTGAGATATTAGTTTCAAGAACAGTTTCATACACGATGTTGTGGCTAGAATGAAAATATTTCTCATAATACAGCCAATACACATCATTATTCATATAGTGAAGGTCCTGTGTTAGGGAAGAAAAAGGACACTTGAAATCAGATACATGATCTAAGTATATACTTTATCCTTTAGCTAACCAAACGTTCATTTCAATGGACAGCAGTATTTATTTATAAATACTGCATTAGCTAGTAAGTCAAGAAATGGTTATTCTGAATCAAAAATTACTATAATGCAGCTATATGAAAATGGCTCCATCCAAATGTTTTTGTGCAACAATAATCTCTATCCTTACTCCACATTCCCAACTCACCTCAATTATAAAAAATGCCCACTATATTCATTAGTTAATATTTGCATTTTTAAAGTTGATCTGTATTACTCTTTAAATCTGAGACAAGTTATTATTTTAAACTTATAGATTTGAATCAAGATTTCAGTCCTGCCCCAACAAGTCTCTAACATAAGAGGTTTAAGAGGTTTGCAATAATAAAAACAATGTGTGTGCCTGACACTTAAAGGTCTGTGTGTGTATCCTGTCTACTAAATCAATAAATTAAGTCAATATGCTTATAAAATCCTAAAATATTATGATTATGTATTGGGTTGGCCAAAAAGTTCGTTCTTAGGGGAAAACCCGAATGAACTTTTTGGCCAACCCAATACATATACATGACAAAAATGAGCCCTTCATATTATTTTTGGTTGAATTTAATATACGTGTGTGATTTAGTAAGTAAATTTATTACATCCAGCTGAATAAATGAATGATACATGCACAATGAAATAGTTTCAAACATTTGGTATTCCATAGATCATGAAAATACCAAAGAAAAATTGCAATTAGGAAAGTTTGTAATCTGAGTATAAACGGCAAAATATTTTTTTAAACACTTTAAGTTTTACCACATTTTAATTTATTAC